>NW_015167109.1:219047-229891 GCF_001447785.1 Gekko japonicus | reverse complement strand
TCCTCCTCCTCTTCTTCTTCTTCTTCTTCTTCTTCTTCTTCTTCTTCTTCTTCTTCTTCTTCTTCTTCTTCTTCCTCCTCCTCCTCCTCCTCCTCCTCCTTTCGAAAGACAACCGGAAACCCAACCATGCCAAGTAGCTGTCTTTTTCTCACACCTTACTGCCTCCACTGGTGTTCCAAAACAAAAACAAAAAACCTTTCTGATCCAGGACATTTGCATTCTCTCTGTGGGGAACATCAAGGACCGCGTCCTCAGCTGGGTCTCATATGAGGGAGGGCGGAACATACAGCCGGGAGATAAAAGCAGCCGAGCTGTGCGGTGGGACCCAGAGATTCGAAAGGAAGCCGAAGGATTCAGCCGCAGACCAGATTTGGGGTGTGTGTGTGTTGAAGTGGGGAGGGGGGAGACGGAGAAGGGAGCCTGGCGCTGTGAGCCATGAATTCATCCCCGTCTCCCCAGGTTTGACCTTCCCGACTCCTTCAGGTAGAAAGAATGATATTGACGGGCAGCCATGTATGCCGGTGGGACGTGGAGGCGGTTAGCCAGCGAGACAAAGAGGAGGGGGAAGGGCTGGGGGTATCCATATGGATGGGCCCGAGTGACGGGGGGGGGGGGGGGAGTCCCCCAAACCCACTGCGCTGAAACAGGACAGGGCCAGTTGTTTTGGGCCACAAGATGCATTTGCGAGGCCGCAGCCTTTTAAAACCCAGAATTCATGGATAACTCCGTGCACAAAGACCCAAGAGAAAATATATTGTACGGATGGATGATCATAGGGCTGCCAGCGCCGGGTTAGGAAATTCCTGGAGATTTGGGGGGGGTGGAGCCTGGGGAGGGCGGGGCTTAGGGAAGGGAGAGACTTCAGCAGGGTCAACTGCCCTAGAGACCGACTTCCAAAGCTGCCGTTTTCTCCAGGGAACTGATCTCTGTCGGCTGGAGACCAGTTGCAATTCTGGGGGGGGGTCTCCAGCCACCGCCTGGAGGCTGGCAACCCTAACAACTGATAATATTCGCTTTCGTACGTTTTGGTCCAGGACTGAGCCACTGAGGAGGAGGGAATAGGGCTACATTATCTGGGGACCCGCGGAACCAGGCGAGCCGTGTGTTCCACTTTCATTGGGTTCTCTGGGGTCTGGGTGGTCAGTAGGGTTGCCAGCTCCATGTTGGGATATTCCTGGAGATTTGGGAATGGAAGGAAGAGAAGCTCAGCAGGGGATAGGGCCATACGGTCCACCCTCCAAAGCTGCCAAAGTTGGAACTGATCCTTGTAGTCAGGAGATAGGGTTACCAGTCTCCAGGTGGGAGCGAAGGATCCCCCGACTTAACTGCCATGACCCGGCACGACGTCCCCAGCATTCTGATGTCACTTCTGTGCGATGTCATCATGTCCAGGATATCGTGCACGGCAACATCACCTCCCCCCCCCCACTCCTGGAGAGTTCCCTCCTACCCCCTGCCGGCAAGAGCTTAGGACCTGGCAACCCTATCAGGAGATGAGATCCAATTCCGGGAGATCTCCAGGCCCCACCTGGAGGCTGGCGACTTACTTGGAAAGAGGGCCTGGAGGGAATCTTTTCTAGGGATCTGTGATGATCCTTGATAGCCCTGGACCAACATTGAGCTGGATCCAGGGGTATCGGGGGCAGAACCTTCAGCAAAGAAGCAGAGTAGCATTAATCCTCATTCCCAAGGGAACTTTATCCTGACCATCGTTGGCGGCTAGTGAGGACAGAAGAAGAAGAAGAAGAAGAGATTGGATTTATACCCCGCCCTTCACTTGGAGTCTCAGAGCGGCTTACAAACTCCTTTCCCTTCCCCTCCCCACAACAGACACCCTGTGAGGTGGGTGGGGCTGAGAGAACTGTGACACAAACTGCTCTTTTTCAAGGACAGCTGTGCCAGAGCTTGTGACTGATCCAAGGTCACATCAGCAGGTGCAAGTGGAGGAGTGGGGACTCAAACCCGGTTCTCCCAGATTAGAGTCCGCACACTTCACCACTACACCAAACTGGCTCTCTGTGAGAGAGTCCCTGTAGTGAGGACAGAGTCCCTCTGGTGAGACAATCTAGGCTTTCTACTGCCATACTCCCTGGTCATTACTGAGGCTCATTCTCAGCCTGCATTGAAAGGACAATGTGTTCTCCCCATTTCCCTTTGTCACTTCCTTCGTTTTGGCTAGGCTTGCCACCTCCAGGTTGGGAAATTCCTGGAGATTTGGGGGAGAGGTAGAGCCCAGAGAGTTTATGATTTGGAGAGGGACCTCAGCAACTTATAAGGGTTGCCAACCTCCAGGTGGTTCCTGGAGTTCTCAGAGAATGACAACTGGTCTCCAGACCACAGAGATTAGTTTCCTGGAGAAAACGGCTGCTTTGGAGGGTGGACTCTATGGCGTTATACCCCGCTGAGGTCCTTCCTCTCCCCAAATCCCACCCTCACTTGGCTCCAGCCACAAATCTCCAGGGAGCTGGTAACCCTGTGCAGCCCTAGTCTCATCCCTGAGCCAGGCTTACTTTGGAAGCCCCACAAAACTCTCCCAGTAGCCCCGAGAGACCATCCCGCATCCGAGTCCAAATTCCTTGCATTGGTTATGAACAGTGTTCCCTCTAAGCTGAGTTAGTGTGAGCTAGCTCACAGATTTTTAGCCTCCAGCTCACGGATTTTTCCTTGGCTCAGGAAGGATGGCTCCAGAGCAAACTAATTTACACAGTGACCAAATCGCTCGCTCACAACTTTATTGCCAGTGGCTCACAAAGTAGAATGTTTGCTCACGAGACTCCACGGCTTAGAGGGAGCACTGGTTATGAACGGGCCGTGTCAGAATGGAATGGGCCGCCACACAGGACAGCCTGTGAAATGGGCCCATGACGGATGAGGAGTCTGGAGCTATTTGCAGAGAAGGTAAGAAGAGATAAGCGGCATCCGAGTCCAAATTCCTTGCATTGGTTATGAACAGTGTTCCCTCTAAGCTGAGTTAGTGTGAGCTAGCTCACAGATTTTTAGCCTCCAGCTCACGGATTTTTCCTTGGCTCAGGAAGGACGGCTCCAGAGCAAACTAATTTATACAGTGACCAAATCGCTTGCTCACAACTTTCATGCCAGTGGCTCACAAAGTAGAATGTTTGCTCACGAGACTCCACGGCTTAGAGGGAGCACTGGTTATGAACGGGCCGTGTCAGAATGGAATGGGCCGCCACACAGGGCAGCCTGTGAAATGGGCCCGTGACGGATGAGGAGTCTGGAGTTATTTGCAGAGAACTGGGTAAGAAGAGATAAGCGGTTATTTTGCAAGCAAGAGGGTCAGATAAGTGGCCTGCGCACCCCAAAGCTGCTCGTTTTCGGCTCTGTGTTGGGCCAAAGCAGAGGGATGCCGGCAGAGCGCGGAGGTTCCCCCGTGGAAAGATTAATGAGGCAGACGGGAAAAACCCAGATAGCTGGTGTGCATTATTGGACGCCAACCCAAAGAGAAATGCCTCTGTCCTGTAGTGGGGGGGTTGGGAGTTTGGTGAAAGAGATCCTGTAGAAACAATCAATGAGTGGGTAACACGTTTGCAGTTTTTTTTAATCCCTTTGCAGACAGGGCGGATATGCTTAAATACTGGGTTTGGATGAGATTTTAACAGAAGTGCAAGGAAAAAACACACCAGTGGAGGATCGATGACCTCTAGGCAGGATAGTCGTACTTGTGAAACATCCGGCGAGTGCATGAAAATACTTTCCAGGCAGCCGTGTGTGCGCATGATACAACGAGCGGGGGTAATGGGAGTGTGAAGAGTTCTTGGCCGCATCTGTAACTCTAATGCCTGATGAAGGGAGAAGGGCCGTGGCTTAGTGGTAGAGCATCTGCTTGGCATGCAGAAAGTCCCAGGTTCAATCCCCGGAATCTCCAGGTAAGAAGGACCGGACAGTCGGTGATGTGAAAGACCTCTGCCTGAGACCCCGGAGAGTCACCGCCAGTCTGAGTAGACAATAGTGACCTTAATGGACCCAGGGTCTGATACAATTCAGCTTCATGTGCACGTGTGAAGATATGGCTTCAGTCATCTATCGGGTCTGTGTAAGGTTGGAGATCTCCCACTATTACAACTCATCTCCAGGCAATAGAGATTTGTTCCCTTGGAGAAAACGGCCACTTTGGGCTGTATGTATCATTGTCTTCTGCTGAAGTCCCTCCCCTCCCTAAACCCCGCCCTCCCCAAGCTCCACCCCCAACTCTCCAGGTATTTCTCCACCCAGACCTGGCAATCCTAGCTCTGTGTTTGACTCTTAAGACCTTTGCTGGAGTCCCCGTTATTATTTCTCTTTATTATCAATGTAAAACATTCATTAGCTGCCTTGCTACCTTGTAGGAACTCAAGGTGGCTTTGTTGTTGTTCATTCGCACAGTCGAGTCCGACTCTTCGCGACCCCATGGACCAGGTCACGCCAGGCCCTCCTGTCTTCCTCCGTCCTCTGAAGTTGGCTCAATTTCATGTTCATTGCATCGATGACACTGTCTAACCATCTCACCCTTTGCCGTCCCCGTCTTCTTTGACCTTCAGTCTTTCCCAGCATCAGGGGCTTCTCCAGTGAGTGCCCCCTTCTCATTGGGTGGCCAAAGTATTTGAGCTTCAGTTTCATTATCTGGCCTTCCAGAGAACAGTCAGGGTTGATTTCTTTTAGGACTGACTGATTTGATCTTCTTGCAGTCCAAGGGACTCTCAAGAGTCTTCTCCAGCACCATAGTTCAAAAGAATCTATTCTTCGGCGCTCGGCCTTCCTTATAGTCCAGCTCTTGCAGCCATACATGACTACTGGGAATACCATTGCTTTGACCATGCAGACTTTTGTTGGCAGGGTGATGTCTCTACTTTTTATCATGCTGTTTAGGTTCACCATCACTTTCCTCCCAAGGAGCAGGCGTCTTTTAATTTCATGGCTGCTGTCACACTGTAAATAATAATAAAATACACTAAAACCATGAGTTAAAATCAATAATTTAGAACTCCTGGTAGGCAGAAGAACGAATCAGATGCCGTCCTGAATGAAACTGTCTTCAGCTGCCTCTTAAAGATGGAGAGTGAGTGAGAGGGCCAGGTGCACCTCCCTGGGGAGGTTCTTTCGTGATCATGGGGCTGCCACCGAAAAGGCCCTGTCCCATGTACCCACCAGACAAGCTTCTTTGGTTGATGGTGAGTCAACAGTAGGATTGCCAGCTCTGGCTTGGGAAATACTTGGAGATTTTGGGGGTGGGGTTTGGGGAATCTCTGCAGGATGTAATGTCATAATGTCTAACCTCCATAGCAGCTGTTATCTCCAGGTGCCACTTGGAGGTTGGTCGCCCTAGTCAAAAGGGACTCTCTGTGTGATCTTGGTTCCCGGGTCAGGAATGTATGGGAGAAGACTATCCTTCAGATACCCCAGTCCTAGGCCACGTAAGGGCTTTCCTCTGCATCTCCACTCACCTTCAGGTCTTTGGGGCTTTTGGCAGGCCCGTAGTCAGGAATTTCTAAGTCAGGGGGCATTTAAATTTCTCAGGGGGCACTTAGCCAATTTAGATAATAGAAGAAGAGGAGGAGGAGGAGGAGATTGGATTTATACCCCGCCCTTCACTCGGAGTCTCAGAGCGGTTTACAAGCTCCTTTCCCTCCCCGCAACAGACACCCTGTGAGGTAGGTGGGGCCGAGAGAGCTCTGAGAGAACTGCCCTTGAGAGAACAGTTCTTGTCAGAACAAGCGGGGGTAATGTGAGTGTGAGAACTGTCAGAACTGTGGCTTGCCCAAGGTCATCCAGCAGCTGCAAGTGGAGGAGTGGGGAATCCAACCCGGTTCTCCCAGATTACAGTCCGTGCACTTCACCACCACACCAAACTGGCTTCTGTTTTTTATTTCTCCTGTGCACCTTCGTTCCCTCCCTCACGCCCCCTCCCTGGATCTCCAATGCAGCCAGCATCCCCCAGCATCCCTCCCTCTCTCTCTCTCTCTCTCTCTCTGGCGTCCCCCTTGCCTGTTTCCAGCTGCCCAACTCCCCCTTCCCTCCATGGGGTGGGATTGGGAGGTCACATGAGGCCGCTTGGCTCCCTGGCTGCTCTCGGTCAGCAGGTCAGCAGCTTCTGTCTGTCGCTCTTCCTTCCCGCGATGCCCCCCACACACAGATCAACCCACTCAATGGCAAGCAGGAGGTGAGTCTCTCGCACACTTCTCCGCCCGACTTTCTCTTCCAGGCACTGAAAGAGGTCCTGGAGAGGTCCTGGAGCGCCCCCTTCCCTCCATGGGGTGGGATTGGGAGGTCACATGAGGCCGCTTGGCTCCCTGGCTGCACTCGGTCAGCAGCTCTTCCTTCCCGCGCTGCCCCCCCCCACACACAGATCAACCCACTCAGTGGCAAGCAGGAGGTGAGTCTCTCGCGCACTTCTCCGCCCGACTTTCTCTTCTGGGCACGGAAAGAGGTCCTGGAGCGGCACAGTCTTTTGGCTCCAGCCCAGCTCTGTCCTTCCCCCTGCTGTTTGGGTCTTGCTGTTGGCTACACAAGCTGCCCTCAGGCAGATGCAAAGAAAGGCAAAAGTGGCAGGCCCAGCTATGGCCTTCCCCCTGCTGTTTGGGTCTTGCTGTTGGCTACACAAGCTGCCCTCAGGCAGATGCAAAGAAAGGCAAAAGTGGCAGGCCCGGCTGCGGGCGACTCCCCCCCCCCCTTGCCACCCGTGCTCGGGCTTCCCTCTAAAAGCTGCCGCCTCACCCTCGCCAAGCTCCCGCTGCTCCGCCCTCCCTCTTTCCAGCAAAGGGAGCAGGCCCGTAGCTATAGTGGGGCATCTCGGGGCTAACCCCTCCCCCACTTCCTGGCAAGGCCCCGCGACTTCTCATCCACCCCAGGGCCCCCGAAGTAGTGGGGGATGCGGGGAAGGAGCCGGGTATTCCTTGAATTTGATTAGTCAGTAACTTTTTCCCCCCACCATAGAGAACAATGGAGGGGATAGGGGCAACCTGTTTGAGGGTCCGTAGAATTGGACCCCCTGGTCCAATGCTCTTGAAACTTGGTTGGTATCTTGGGGAGAGGCTCCAGCAGGTACCCTACGAGTTTGGAGTCTCTCCCTCAAGTCCCCTCCCATCCAGCCCCCAGAATATACCCTATGTTTTCACCATTGACTTCAATGGCCCATAGGATGTAATGGGGCTGAAATTGACATTCGGCTGGCCAAAAGACTCCCGAATTTGCTTGTACTGACGAAACTAACATGCGGGAGTCTTACTGCCAGCCGAAATTGATTCTGCCCCATTCCGCCGGATCCGAATGGGCCAAAAATTTTTTTGCACACCCCTATTAGCCAGTGCCCCCTTAGAAATTTAAATGCCCCCCAACTGAAAAAATCCTGGCTACGGGTCTGCAGCCGGGCAGGGTCGCTGTCACTATTGGCCACCGCTCCCCGGCCATTAGGGGACTGCTGCTCGGAGCCTGGCAAGGGTGCCTGTGGGGGAGAGCGCTGGAGAGGCCGGCCAGTCCTCGGGGACTGTGCCCACCCCTCTCCACGTGCGCACTGCTCAGCCAGAAGCAAGCCGAGGGGGGTCTCCCTCCACGCCAAACCCCTCAGGTGAGGAGGAAGCACCCAGCTTGTCCTCGGGCAGCAAAAACAGAGGCTGCCTGAGGCAAGTGGGCAGGCGGGGAAAGGGAAGGGGCGGCGGCGGCAGGGAGTCCTCTGGGCAGCCCAGAGAGTCATGAGGCCTGGGTCTGCCTAGGAAGTTGGGGGGCTCGGCAGGAAGTCAGGGGGCCAGGCCCCAAGAGGCCCCCTGTAGCTATGGGCCTGGCTTTTGGCAACATTGTCCCTCTCTTGTTATATGAGAAGGGGGGAGGGGGGATGTTACCCAGTGAAACTGATTTGCAGTACAGTCCGGACAGTCCACCAGAAGGATCTCTTTAGACGATTACCCCTAAAGAAAGGAGACAGGTATGGGAGATGGCGATTGACCCCTTTAATGGCAAACAGCACACAGGGATCTCTGTTTCTCCAGGTAGCTGGGAAGCTCAGAGGGGGGCCCCAGGAATCAGAACAGTTGGCTGATGTCATTGGAGCATCCGCAGGCTTTGACCACGGCTTGGGGGAGGGCGTACCGGTCCGGAAGAAGCACCTCTGGCTTCCTCTCGCAGCTGTCGAGCTGTCTGAGAGCCACAGTGTCAGCTGTTGAATATTGACAGTCCCCGCTCGTCGCCGGCGCGAGAACATGAAGTAAACACGGTGTCACAGCCAAGCAGAGGGCCGCCAATTAGATACCTGTCCATTGCGAACTGTCATAGAGGAAGGCCGTCTGGCTAGCAAGGGGGCAGGGAACAGACGGGGGGGGGGATACCTGGCAAAGACTCCGATGGAAAAGGAAGAGGCATGGTGGAACCTCCTCGGATGCAAACGGGGGTGGGGGGGGTGAGAGAGAGCGCTCCCGGCTTGCGGGGCTTAGCAGAGGAAACCTGGACGATCTCGTGTAGGCTGTGATTGATCTCTGTCCATGCCTCTCTCTTCCCTCGTCCCCTTCTCGCTGGTCCTGCATGCAAAGCAAGCGTCTGCCTCCCCGGCTCATGTCCGGCTCCATCCGTCAGCCAGACAGAATCTTAATCAGCCGCTTCACCGAGAAGAGCCAGGCAGGCTCCATCATGCTCTCACTCTGAGACACACACTCAAAAACTTATCTGTGAGCAGATCTGAGAGTCCGCAAGGTCAACCGAGACCTATCGGAGTTGGGTCTTCTCACCCTACACATAAAGGAAACGCAGGAACTCATTAGCATAACAGGCCACACCCAACAGCAGGAACTCATTAGCATAACAGGCCACACCCATGACAGCACAGCTCATTAGCACATTAGGCCGCACCCCCATGTTACCAGAAGTGTGGTCATCCAGCCACACCCACCTTTTGCTTGTTATTCTGTTTACCTTGTTTGTTGTCAAAACCCAGGGCTGTTTTTGTTGCAGGAACTCCTTTGCATGTTAGGCCACACACCCCTAATGTAGCCAATCCTAATGAGTTTCTGCTGTTGGGTGTGGCCTGTTATGCTAATGAGTTCCTGCTGGGCGTGGCCAACTTGGGAGCCAGCTGGAACTCCGTTCCTGTGCGTTCCTGCCCAAAAATAGCCCTGAAAACGCATCCCTGTTATTGAGAATCTGGAAGGGGGGCAGGAATCACTCCTTCCAGTTTTATAAATTACAAATATGCATCACGCCGAATGGGTCTGCTTTTTTACGGTCACAGCCAGCAGAGTGGAGATTTCTCTTGGAAAACCGCTCAGACTGTTCTGTCGTTCCCAGCGTTCTTTGGGGCACTTTCTCATATTGGGGAAGTCTTGCTTCTTTCGGGGCTGGTCGCGGAAGCAGTTGCCGCCCCATCAAGTATCACCGAACGGATGCCGTGATGTCATGATATTGTGTAGCCAATCAGATTTGGCTGGGTGATGATGTCATGGACGGAAAGCGGGGGGCCATTTAAAGGAACAAATGAACATTGTCGCAAAGAGGGAGCCAAAAAGCAGTCACCCCAAAAGGGGAGGTATTTTCCCACCTTGCCAAAAATATTCATGAAAAACAGAAAGCGGTTTTGTCTCTCATCCTATGGAGGTAACAGCATCCCATGCGCCTTGGTGTTTAGGCAGGCCAGCCACATGACCACGGAAACGTCTTCGGGCAGCGCTGGCTCTTTGGCTTGGAAACGGAGATAAGCACCGCCCCCTAGAGTCAGATTCGACTGGCTTTCGAGCAAGGGAAACCTTTACCCTTACCTATGGAAGGCTAGTATCCCCATTGCCAATATGATCACTATAGTTTGAAATGGTAGGTAGCAATTGGAGCAGAAAATGAAATACGGTATACATTCAAACACAGACAGTTTCAGAATCAAACCCCCCCCCCCAAAAAAATGGGGGAGCTTTTCAAACATTGCAAGAAAAATGGTCTTGGATGGGTATTTTGAACATAAAGTTTTGACGCAAGTGTAAGGTGATGCTTTTACGTTTCAGATTGCTAAAGGCTCTATTGTGCACCTTAGTCTTCCCTTCTGTTTCTTAATTTAAGGGCCAGACGACACAAAATGTCTCTTCTTGTTCTCACGAAGTGTTTTTCAAAATTATTAAATGCCGCCACAAGAAATTCTGTATTTACGGAGACACAAAGTAGAGGGTGAGATGGGGCGTTAGGTGATGTATAATGGAAATGTATGTTTTTAGACTGCTGTGTTGCAGTGAGCACTAGTTCATCAACAAGTCGTCACCTGGAAGTTGGCAACCCGATGTTGCATGGCTGTAACTCCTACGCCAGCTGCTATTTGCTCCACAAAACGGGGGGGGGGGATACAGGCGTGATAAATGTGCTTGCATTTCCCCACACAGACACGAGCGCACACTGTGGACGTTCAGAAGAGCCCGTCCCCAATCAAAAGAGCAGCTCTTGTGTTTAGTTACGATACATTTTATTCAAGGAGAACCACCACAGATGGCTGGCATAGCATCGCTTATGTTATCCGTATAACAGCCAATTGCTGGCATCCAGTCACTTTCTATTAGGCTCACCCACCCGCCCCAGCGGTGTCCCCTACCCTTTCCTTCCTGCCTAAAATTGTCCGGCCACTTTGGAGGGAGAAACAACAAGCACACAGGGAACACGGCTAAGTTAGATAAACACAGAAAACACCGTGTTGAAATAATAAACACAATAGTCACATGTACTTCTAGCTAAATATATTTGCTTTTTATACACAACATCAACTCGAGTGTATTGTAAACACTTTCAAACTACAACATCACATTTCAAACACTTTCAAGCTAAGTTATATACAGAGGTCATTTCGGGGGGGATCGCGGGGGATCGCAGTTCCCCCGGGTGAGGTACGGGGG
>NW_015167109.1:216161-218903 GCF_001447785.1 Gekko japonicus | reverse complement strand
CGCCGGCGGGCGGGACCGTTGGGGGCGGGGTGTGTGGCCTTATGACACACTTCCGGTGATGTCAGGGGGTGTGGCCTTATGACACAATTCCGGTGATGTCAGGGGGTGTGGCATATGCTAATGAGTTATGCTAATGAGCCCCCCTAGCTCTTTTTCTACTAAACGACCCCTGGTTATATAACACGAAGAGTCCAACTGTCTTCTTCCTGAAGGAGGATAAATACCAATGTACAGTTATTTGTACCGAACATCACAGTGAGAAATACAAGCTGCCTGCTAGCTTTACCTGATGGATCATCACTTGGGAAATGTACAATAGGTTGCTGCATTGTTCGGTGCAAATAACTGTACATTGGTATTTATCCTCCATCAGGAAGAAGACAGTTGGCCTCTTTGTGTTATATAACTTAGCTTGAAAGTGTTTGAAATGTGATGTTGTAGTTTGAAAGTGTTTACAATACACTCGAGTTGATGTTGTGTATAAAAAGCAAATATATTTAGCTGTAAGTACATGTGAATATTGTGTTTATTATTTCAACACGGTGTTTTCTGTGTTTATCCCACTTTGGAGCGAGGACTGTATGGCGTTATGTCCCGCCGAGGTCCGTCCCATCCCCAAACCCACCCCACCTCCACTCTGCTCAGGATTTATAAGAACATAAGAGAAGCCGATGTTGGATCAGGCCAACGGCCCATCTAGTCCAACACTGTCACACCGTGGCCAAAAATACCAGGTGCCATTTCACCCCCATTACGTACAAACTCGGGTTTGCCAAATCCCCCCCCCCTCTGGCCACCGGCAGGAGATGGGGGTAGGGTGGCCAGCCTCCCGGACCTGGAGACCTCCCGCTTTTACAACGGATCTCCAGCTGACAGAGATCAGCTCCCCTGGAGAAAATGGCTGCTTTAAAAGGTGGACTCTCTGACATCGTACCCGGCTGAGGCCCCTCCCCTCCCCAAACCCCGCCTTCTCCTGGATCCACCCCCAAAGTCTCCAGGTATTTCCCAACCCAGACCTGGCAACCCTATAGGAGATTTGGGGATGGAGCCTGGAGAGGACAGGGACCCCAGTGGGGTACAAAGCCATACAGTCCACCCTCCAAGGCATCCCCTTTCTCCGGGGGAACCGTTCTCTTTAGTCTGGAGATGAGCGGACATTCCGGGGGATCCCCAGGCCCCACCTGGAGGCTGGCATCCCCGGCTACACACACTTCCTCTATCGCATCCGGCTCCCTGCCAGCCCAGCAGCCGTCCTCCTGCTAATCCTTACGCAGTGATATTTGAGCTGAGAAGTCGGCTGTCACCATACCAGAAAACGAGTTACTCACTAGTCCATAATCACTGGCAAATTAGGAGGAACGCCCTTTGCTAGGCCTGCAAGCCCCGCTGGGCCGGGGCGGGATTTGCTGGAGACCGAGACGCAGCCCGGCTTCGCTTCTCGGCGCAGACGGATTATTAATCGGGTGCGATTTTGCGCTCACGCGGCGGGGGAAAGGGGGCTCGATCCGTCTCCGTCCGAGCCCCTCTGCCCTCTTCCCTGGCTCGATCCACATCAGCGGCCAGCTCCGTGGCCGGCGGGCCGGCCAGACGAGGAGGGAGTTCGCTGGAGGCTTCTCGGCTCCATAAATAAATAAATCTATAATAAAGGCGGCCCCCGCTGGGTCCCCGGTATATATATGTGCTGACTAAACTCTGACCGGTAGGTCACTTCCTGGTGCGGGGGGCCTGTCAGTCACGCGACCAGACCCCTGGCTAAGATGGAGCGAGGGACGGGATGTTTGCCCTGCAGCAGAAAGTGTGCACGTAATTGAATGGTGCCTGTAATTCTCCCCCCCCCCATAGGGCTAGTATGTATTTGGGGGGTGCTTCAGGTCTGAAAAATGGCATATGAAGAAACCTCATTGCAACTGGGGCGCGGGAGCAAATCTGGTTGTTGCTACTGGCGTACCGTTGTGTCGCGCACTTCCTCTTTTTTGTTATGTTATTCCGTGGCTCCCAGTGTGTCAGTTTGGTGTAGTGGTTAGAAGCACGGACCCTAATGGGGGAGAACCGGGTTTGGTTCCCCACTTCTCCACATGCAGCCAGCTTGGGTGACCTTGGGTCAAGTCACAAGTTCCCTCAGAGCTGTTCTCTCAAGGGCCGTTCTCAAAAGAGCTCTCTCTGACCCACCTACCTCACAGGGTGTCTGTTATGGGAAGGGGAAGGAGATTCTAAACCGCTCTGAGACTCCAGGTGAAGGGCAGGGTATAAATCCAATCTTCTTCTTCTCTCTTCACACACACATGCAATTCACCACTCAACGCCACAATGAGCAATAGGGTTGTCAGCCTCCAGGTGGCGACTGGGGATCTCCTGCTCTGAGACTCCAGGTGAAGGGCAGGGTATAAATCCAATCTTCTTCTTCTCTCTTCACACACACATGCAATTCACCACTCAATGCCACGATGAGCAATAGGGTTGTCAGCCTCCCGGTGGCGGCTGGGGATCTCCAGGGAATTACGGCTGATGTCCAGGCGGCAGAGGTCAGTTCCCCTGGAGGAAATGGCCACTTTGCAAGGTGGACTCTACGGCATTATGCCCCATTGAAGACCCCAAACCCTGCCCTCCGCAGGCTCCACCAGGCCTGTAGCCAGGATTCTTTTGTTCGGGGGGGGGGATTAAAAACTTTAAGGGCACAGTCTGGGGTCATTTCCTGCAGGAGCGCACAGGAGCGGAGCTCCGGCAGTAAAGAGCCCAGGGGGC
>NW_015167109.1:212297-215076 GCF_001447785.1 Gekko japonicus | reverse complement strand
GGCTCTTTTTGTAGCAGGTACTCATTTGCATATTAAGTGACACACCCCTAATGTAGCCAATCCTCCAAGAGCTTACAGTAGCTCCTGTAAAAGGAGCTCTGTAAGCTCTTGGAGGATTGGCTACATTAGGGGGTGTGGCCTACTATGCAAAGGAGTTCCTGCTACAAAAAGAGCCCTTCCTGGCATGTCTTTTCGTGGGGCAGGGCTTTTAATTAAGGGGGCAGGCCCCCCAAATGCCCCACTGTAGCAACGGGCCTGAGCTCCACCCCCAAAATCTCCAGGTATCCCCCAGCCTGGAGCTGGCAACCCTGAGTTGAGCGTGCATGTGCCAAGCGGCCAGTGCAGACTGGCAAATCTCGTGACTCTGTGACGGCGGCGAACGGACGCCCAGCAGCCCAGAGTGTTTAAAATCTCGAGATCAGCTTCAAACCCTGAGTTTATGATCAGGAAAAGGCACACGGACCCAGTGTGACTTTTATCCCCTCAGACAAATCTAGCCAGGCAGCTAAGGGATGGGATCCCCGCAAGGCAGTGTTAACCAGGTAACATCCGACCCAATCCAGTTAGCGGCCGGTCCTCTCCCTCCCTGTGTCCTCTGTTCGATTCCGCACAAACCTCTCAACTCTTCTCCAATCTCTGGCACGATAATGACATTGGCTCACTACAGGGGGGCGGCTGTTGGGTTTTTTGACAGGGAAGCTTCGCTGAGGAAGATCAGATCAGGCGCCCTCCCTGGATAAGCCCTCAAGGGACTGTGGATTCTGTGCGCGTGCGCACCCATGCTCGTATCCAAAGGAGCAGCGGCTTCTGCCTTGAGTCGTTTTCTCGCATGCGTTTTCTCTATCGGTCCCAGATAAGAGCTGGGAGTAAAACACCCCTCTTGGTGGGCTGGATGATTTATGCCACAGATTTGTGAGCTAGGCTCCTGGGCTGTGTTTCCATGTGAAATCTAGTGGGTCGGAGCAAAATGAAGGTGGCTGTAAGGTGGAGGGGTGCCGATTCGCCAAGACAGCCAAATGGAGCCTCCATGTTTGGAGGCAGTATACCTTGGAATATCAGTCATTGGCGGCATAGAGCAGCAGAAAGGCAGTGCCCTTTGTGCCAGTTTGGTGCAGTGGTTAAGAGTATGGACTCTAATCTGGGAGAACCGGGCTTGATTCCCCCCCACTCCTCCACATGCAGCTGCTGGTGTGACCTTGGGCCAGTTACAAGTTCTTTCGGAGCTGTTCTCTCAAGAGCAGTCCTCGAAAGAGCTCTCTCAGCCGCACCTACCTCACAGGGTGTCTGTTGTGGGGAGGGGAAGGGAAAGGAGACTCCTTTGGGTAGTGAAGGGTGGGGTATATAATCCAATCTCCTCCTCCTCCGTCTTTCTACACGCAGAAGGGTGGGGCATAGATCCAATCTCCTCCTTCTTTCTACACGCATTGATAAAATTACATTCACTGCAAGGGGAGCTAACCTTGTTCTGGGCTTGGCTCTATCCTTGTGCCATTCCCCTTTTCAGGGATTTATTCCCTTGCATTCCCCATCCTGGACCTTTACAAAGCAAAGGGGGCAGGTGTTTTTTTTTGGGGGGGGGGCAAAATCCAGCTGGACCTCGGACGACAGACTGACCCCAGCCAGCCAGGCACACCTACATGGTGGAGAGGTCTGAATATTCGGAGGGACACTCAGGAAGGGTGGCTTTGAATAGAGGGAGGAGGCCAAATCAAGCCAAAGGGAGGGTATCAAAAGTGGTAGGTGGCAGCCTCCCCGCCCGAGTCCCTACAGTTCAAGCACTGTGCCAGCAGGACTTGTGTTCTTATGCATTCAAGCTCTTCCGTTCTGTTTTCCTTCTCATCCCTTTCTCTCCGTTTTTGAGTGGCCATTTGGCAGATCCCCAAATCCGAAACCATCGGGTGAATTATGAACCGGTTCTTGGGCACTGTCCCATCCCTGATTATGCCTTGCACTGTTTGGGGAGGCGGTGTGGGGCAGGGAGTCCTTGAGGCTGTTGTCCCTTTAATAGGAGAGCAGAGCTTCCTAACGCAATTTCCCCGGCCTGCTGCCAAAGCAATCCCGCAATGCACTTCAACGCACTTCGGTGCTGTTCAGTCAACTCTACCTTGAAGGAAGGTGGCCACGTTCAGTGAGTCATTAATCGGCTTAAAGGAGATGTAAATGAGTCAAGGAGCTGCGGTGGCTCAAGTGGTTAAGACGCTGAACTGCAGGCTGTGGAAGGTCGGTAGTTCAGGAGTTCGAGACCCGAGTGTGCCGCATGACGGAGTGAGCTCCCGTCTCTAGTTCCAGCTCCTGCCAACCTAGCAGTTCGAAAGCAAGAAATTGCAAGTAGATAAACAGGTACCACTTCGGTGGGAAGGTAACAGCATTCCGTGCGCCTCGGTGTTTAGTCATGCCAGCCACATGACCACGGAAACGTCTTTGGACCGCGCTGGCTCTTCGGCTTTGAAACGGAGATGAGCACCGCACCCCTAGAGTCGGACTCGACTGGCTTTCGAGCAAGGGAACCTTTACCTTTACCTTTTTAAATGAGTCAAAAAGACTGACAGTCTATGGGGGAAAGAAACCCAGATCGCTGATATGAAACTATTCTTAGACTGTTCTTTTTCATCCTGTGGGCGATTCCATAATTAAATGTTCCCAACATTTTTTAAAAAAAAAAACCCTTCCCTGCACATATAAAGCTATCATGCTAAGTGGAGCCATGCTAATTTTTTTCTGTAGGATTCTCCCCCCCCCCCCCAAATCTAGGGAAGCATCCAAACACACCACCTTTCTT
>NW_015167109.1:209818-211120 GCF_001447785.1 Gekko japonicus | reverse complement strand
GGAGGTATCTGTGAATGTCCTGCATTGTGCAGGGGGTTGGACTAGATGACCCTGGAGGTCCCTTCCAACTCTATGATTCTATGATTCTTCACCTGCAGCCACAGGTGGTATTTTCTTTCCTTCTCGAGATCTCCATACCCCACTTTTCTCCCCAGTGGGAACCCAAAGCAGCAGTTATTTCTATTCATTTATGTATTTTTGCTGTCGAGTCTCAGCCGATTTATGGCAACCCCATTGGGTTTTCGAGGCCAGAGACGTTCAGAGGTGGTTTGCCATCGCCTGCCTCTGCCTAGCGACCCTGGACTGCCTTGGTGGTCTACCGTCCAAATACTGGCCAGGGCTGACCTTGCTTAGCTTCTGAGATTTGATGAGATCGGGCTAACTTGGACTATCTGGGCAGGTATATGTATATGTGGAACACCTGGGAAGCCGCAGGAAGCGGTCGCAGCTACAAGCATAGACAGCTTCAAGAAGGGATTGGATAAACCTCTGGAGCAGAGGTCCATCGGAGGCTATTAGCCACAAGGTATAGATGGAAAACTCTGTCTGGGGCAGGGATGCTCTGTATTCTTGGTGCTTGGAGGGGGGCAACAGGGGGAGGGCTTCTGGAGTTTTGGGCCTGCTGGTGGACCTTATGTTGGCGCCTGTGTTTTGCCACTGTGTGACACGGAGTGTTGGACTGGATGGGCCATTGGCTTGATCCAACATGGCTTCTTTTATGTTCTTATATTTTGAATTTTTCTTACAGAAAACAGAAACATGTATACTTTTAAATTCTATACATATGCCAAATAGTTCAAATTTATATGGGAAATAAGTCATACATTTTATGTTGTTGAATGAGTAAAAGAAATCTAGGTTTAACCGGAATGTAAGAATTGTATATATTTTAGTTTCTCAACAAACTTTTCTTTTTTTCTGGAAAAAATTTTCCTCTTATGGTTTTACGTTAAGCCGTTCCTCCACCAGACCCTAACGGCATCTTCCGTCTTTCACTGCGCAGGGCTGCTGGTGCGGAGTGCGGATTTTAATCAGCCGGCGGACAACTATACAGTTTGCCAGGGGGACAACGCGACGCTAAGGTGAGCTACCCGCCTCTGACAGTGAAATGCGCATGTGCGTTTAGGGGACCTTTCTCCCTGCAGGTTGCTTCTGGGAACCTTCCTTGACGACTTGCTGTCAAAGTATGGCTGGGTTCCTCTAACTTTATGAAACTGTGGTTCCCCTTCTTCCTAAAGAATGTTGTCCCCGCTCCCCCCCCCCCCCCCGGGACACGCTTGGTTATACCTTTTGACGGGGTTT
>NW_015167109.1:208412-209707 GCF_001447785.1 Gekko japonicus | reverse complement strand
TTGGGCCACACCGCACATGACCAGAGGTTGGCTCATCCAGCCACACCCACCTTTTGCTTCTTATTCTGTTTAGCTTGTTTGTTGTCAAAACCCAGGGCGCTTTTTGTAGCAGGCCACACACCCCTAATGTAGCCAATCCTAATGAGCTCCTGCTGTTGGGTGTGGCCTGTTATGCTAATGAGTTCCTGCTGGGCGTGGCCAACTTGGGAGCCAGCCGGAACTCCGTTCCTGTGCGTTCCTGCCCAAAAATAGCCCTGCCTTTTAGGAGCAAAGCCAAGTTGTGGACCTTTCATAGTTGTGATTAAGGAGGGATTTCACCAGCAGCCATTTGTCTCAGCACTAGGAGAGGAGAGATGTGTGTGATGTTCCCCTACACTCCCCTCCCCATTCTATCCTGCCAAGACCCTGGCGGAACTCTGCTAAACCCTCTGCCTAGGATCGTCAACGCGGGTTGGGAAATTCCTGGACAATGGGGGGGGGGTGGAACCTGGGAAAGACAGGGTTTGGGGAGGGAAGAGACCTTAGCCGGGATGTGATGCCACAGAGCCCACCCTCCGAGGCAGCCATTTTCTCCAGGGGAACTGATCTCTGTCGTCTGGAGATGAGCTGCAATTCCAGGGGATCCCCAGGCCCCACCTGGAGGTTGGCAGCCCTACCTCCGCCCCCATTTTGCACGTTCCCTTGGCATCCTCTGGTGCATTCTCTTGCCGTACCTTGCCAACACAGAAGTTCTGTCCTCCATTGTGATTGGCCACCCTTGGTTCTGATCCTCCTCGTCCTCTTCCCTGTGGAGCCATTCTTCCTCCGTCCAGCCTGGCTCTCCTCGCACATTCTTCACCCTGCCCAGCTCCTATTCATTTTATTTGACTATTTTTGGTGAGGTGTGTGTGTGTGTGTGTGTTGGGATTCTTTTAGAGTAAGTCGGCAGAGTATTAAGAGACTGAGTCCATGGTGTGTTTAAAATATAAAAGTTTACTATAAACCTAACATGGGGAAAAGGTACACAGGATATGAAAATAACAAAGAGCTAATATGGCTGCACCCTTACAGCTAAAAGGTAAAACGGGAATGGCCGGCGTCTTCTTCCTTAGTCAGAACAAAGAGAGGAAGAAGACGCCAATATGCTAAATACTTGACACCTTGGTTTCCGAGAGCCAGTTTGGTGTAGTGGTTAAGTGCGCGGACTCTAATCTGGGAGAACCGGGTTTGATTCCCCACTCCTCCACTTGCACCTGCCGATGTGACCTTGGGTCAGTCACAAGCTCTGGCACAGCTGTCCTTGAAAAAGAGCAGCT
>NW_015167109.1:151770-208310 GCF_001447785.1 Gekko japonicus | reverse complement strand
TTCTTCTTCTTCTTCTTCTTCTTCTTCTTCTTCTTCTTCTTCTTCTTCTTCTTCTTCTTCTTCTTCTTCTTCTTCTTCTTCTTCTTCTTCTTTCCAATCAGACCAGCAAGTTAGCTCCAAAGTTCCCCGGGCATTCTATTGTCTAAACAGATTGGTTACAAACAAACATGTGACTTCCTGTTGATCATAACAAACATCATTAACCCTGTAAATACGGAAGTGTTTTGACTTGTAACACCCAACTGTGTGCACTCACCAGCCTGGAAGTCATGGTGACGTCCGGACACCCCTAGTGGGGCTACGGCATTTCAGAGAGGTGGCTTGATATTACCCGCCTCTGCGTCCCGGCCCTGGTATTTCTTGGAGGTTGCCCTTCCAAGTACTTGCCAGGGTCAGACCTGCTTAGCTTCCAAGATCTTATGAGACTGGGCTGGGTGCCCAGCTCCTGTTTATGCCTTGCCACTTGCCCTGTTTCTCTCATGGATGCTTTCCTCCTCGTCCCACACTCTCAGAGGACTCTCATATGGGGTAACATAGAGAAGAGGAAGAGACTGGATTTATACCCGCCCTTCACTACCCGAAGGAGCCTCAGAGGGGCAGACCATCTCCTTTCTCTCCCCTCCCCACAACAGACACCCTGTGAGGCAGGTGGGGCTGAGAGAGCTCTCGAGAGAGAGAGAGCTGCTCCTGAGAGAACAGCTCTGAGAGAACTGTGGCTTGCCCAAGGTCACCCAGCAGCTGTATGTGGAGGAGTGGGGAATCAAACCCGGTTCTCCCAGATTAGAGTGCACGCTTCTAACCACTACACCAAACTGGCTCTCTGTTAGATCAGTGCAGCCCATCAAGGGGAACCTTGAGAGCTCTTGGTTTCCTTTTGCCAGCCTAAGCAGAAGTAAAAATTGTGGGATGGGTGATAGTGAGCTCCACAGGCCACCTTACGTGCCTCTCATGCAGGCTGTGCACGGCCCCAAGACCCATGAGATCCCATCAGCCTGCTTCTGGCCCACAGTGCCCTCTAGTGGTGCACTGATCTTTTGCCTGAATTCTCTGATCTGTCCAAATGTTCTGGCTGGGGCACCAAAACACAACCTTTCCCTGACCCCTGTCCTCCCATTGTCCCCTCCCGTTCCTCCATGAACTCAGTGCAGTTTCATGCCACTGGCGCGTGGTTCAGTGATTCAGTCCCCCCCTCCCGCCATTAAAGTTTCATCATGACATCCTGCCTGTTTTTAAATAAAAGATGGCCCCCTGGCAAAATGCACTATTACCTTCTCATAACGTGTTAATAGCAACCAGAGAAGACTTACGGAATGGCTAATAACTCTGTCAAGCCTGGCATAAATTCCCAGGCTTTGATTTTAATACTTTTTTGCATTTGCTTCAAAAAATCAGACACTTCCCAGTATCGAAGGGAATATTGTTCGTAAAGGTCTCTGACCTTGCATGTCGCCTGTGCCCCACCGTCTCATCCCCCATGTGATTCGAATTCTAAACAGCCATATAAATCAGCTGTTCGGGTAGGGGGGAGAGGCTGAGTGTGGACTGAGGCGGTGGTGCTGATGAAAAGGGGTTTAAATCTGCCCCCCCCCCCATGCCGTTTCCTGCTAGAACTCCCCTTCCCCTTGGCTGTTTTAAATTCCGGAATGGAAGAAAGGCAAACTAAGTATAATATTGCTCCTGCCCGAAATGAGGGACAGGTGGATTTCTGAGATTTTCTTCCTCGATCGTTCCTTTTATCGCTGCTTCCTGAATTCTAGTTTAAGTAGGAGAATTTCTAAAATTAATTCCAGGAAAATGTCACGCGCCATTTCCCGTCATTCTTAACCCTTTCTGTTCATACGTGGCCAATTTCAGACAGCCTTTGTAATCTGTTTTAGTAGCTGGCTGCTAACGGTTTTTTTGTGTCATTTCAGACACAACCGTTTTAGCAACCGGCCGCTACGCATTTTATTTACCTTTTCATACAAAGCCACTTGCACCCGGTTGGCAAAGTGTGGTCAAACCGTTCTTGAGGTGAACGGCTTTCTTCTGTTTCCACCTCTTATTTGGGCTTCTGAATCGCTGTGGTGTGCTGTTTAAAATGTCTGCAGTGCTTTCAACAGGGCCATGCTTTTTCCCTTGCCCTTTTTCACTGTGCAATCTTTATCAGACTTTTTTTGAATGTTCTAAGTTAAGCGCTATAGCGCTAGACCCATATAGCACTTCAGCGCTACAGTGGCACCATTGAGATGCATTGAGAAGTGCTATATGTATCTAGCACTATAGCGCTCAACTTAGGACGTTCAAAAAGAAAAGTCAGAAGAACAGGGCCATAGCCGGTCGTGAGGGTGTCGGGTCTGTGCCCCCTATTGATCAAGGGGAGCACCAGCCAGCAAGTCCCCGGTGAGCTCCAGAGCCAGCCAGCCAAACGCAGTGAGGCACCAGGGCGGGCCTTTCTCTAATGGCTCGCCCCGGTGCCTCACTGCATCTGCTTGGAGAGCCGAGAAGGCAGTCTTCTCAATGAGGACCCACAGTGACTTGCAACGTGTCTCATTCTCCATTTTATCCTCACAACGACCCTGTGAGGTAGGTGAGGCTGAGATGGTGTGACCGGTCCCAGCAAGCTTCCGTGGCAAAGTGTGGGATTTGAACCTGGAACCCCCAGACACTAGTCCTGCACCGTAACCGTCACACCACACTGGCTCCCCGCCACTTGCTTTCTTCCCACCTTATTGTGGAGCTTCAGCTTCTGAACACTCAAATGCAGCATGTTTAAAGTTTGTTCCTGAGCAAGGATTTGAACCTGGGTCCCTGTCCAGCACTTCATCATAAAACCTGCCCCCACCTCCCGACTGCTGGTATCCCAAGGAGGTCTCCCATTCCAAGTACTTGCCAGAGTCGACCCTGCTTAGCTTGGAGTTCAGGCGTGCGGCCAGCAGCCCACCTGCAGCTGCCCCTACTGCAAGATTTAAAGGGCCTTCCAGCTGACTGGCGGGAGCATGTGACCCGCTAATCAGCTGGAGGGCCCCTTAAATCTTGCGGGAGGGAGGGAAAGGGGAGGCTGCGCATGCCTGCGCTCCAAGCGGCAAATTTGCAGCTTGGAGTGCAGGTACGCAGCCCCCTTCGCTTCCTGCCAAAAGCATTTAAAAGGGCCCTTTAAATGCTTTTGGCAAGAAGCGGGGGATGCCAGTCCCCAACGTGATGCTATCACTTCTGCATGACATCATCATGTCGGTGGCGTCCCCACCCTCTTCCGTAATGCCCCCCCCAAAGTCCGCCACCAGGAAGGGCCTGGCGAACCCTGTCCACTATGCCCCAGTGGCGTCGCAAAGCTCCGCTGTTAGGCGAGGGTAAAAGTCCTCAGCTCTATCCTGGATGGCCGAGGCTATGCAGAATCGACCCTGGTTAGGGTTGCCAGCTGTAGGTGGGGGGGAACCTGGAAATTGTGGGGGGGTGGAGCCTGAGCAAGGCAGGGGTTTGGGGGAGGGGCCTCAGCAGGGCACAGTGCCACAGAGCCCACCCTCCAAAGCAGCCGTTTTGTCCGGGGGGACTGATCTCTGTCGCCTGAGATACCAGGAGATCTCCAGGCCCCACCTGGAGGCTGGCAACTCTAGCCCTGGCTAGTACTTAGATAGGAGACCATCAAAGAAGTCCCGGGTCGATACGCAGAGGCGGGCGACGGCAAAGCACCCCCGTCCACCTCTTGCCTTGGAAAACCCCTGCAGGGCCGCCATAAATCTGCTGGCTCCTTCCAGCGGAGACCCAGGGTCCCTTCTAAAGAATCCAGTCTTCCTTCTGTGCCCTTAATGTGCCTCAAAAAGAGAGCTGGGCTTCTGGAGGGGGAAGCCGGCCAGGCGTCCACGGGGAGCCCTTCATCTCCCCCCCACACCCATGCCTGCCTCTGCAATCCCTCCCCCTCTGCGTGGGCACACAGACACACACACACACGCAGTCGGAGGTTGTGAGTCAGCAATGCCAAGACCGTGTGGCTGTCGCTCCCGTCAGCACCCCGCTCGGCGCAGCCTGCAGTGCGCCGGTCTCTCTCCCCAGCCTGAATCAGCAGAGAGTCTGACCTCCTTTCCCAGACCTCCCCCCTCCCACGCTCACTGCAGAACAAAAAGTGGGGAAGGGGAGGGCGGGGAAGGCCCTCAGAGGCTCCGTGGGAACCCTGGGAGAGACGCACCGTGCCCGGGATCCTAAACCTTGCATTTCCTCCTGGAAAGAGGGCTATAACTAGGGTTGCCACCCTCCAGGTGGGGCCTGGAGCTCTCCTGGGCACCACAGCCGATCTCCGGGTGACAGCAATCCGTTCCCCCTTGAGAAAATGGCACCTTTGGCAGGTGAACTCGATGGCATTGTGCCCCACTGAGGTCCCTTCTAGCTTCGCCACCTCTGGTTTGGGAAATAGCTGGAGATTTTGAGAGTGGAGCCTGGGGAGGGGGCCACAGCAGGGTGTAACGCCAGAGAGTCCATCCTCCAAAGCAGCCATTTTCTCCCGGAGAACAGATCCTGGTTGTCTGGAGATCCAGTGTAATAGAAGATGCTTCTCCAGGCCCCCCCGCAGGTATTTCTAACTCAGAATTGCCAACCCTAGCCATAACAGCAGGGCTGCCAACTCTGAGTTTGGTAATGCCTGGAGATTTGGGGGTTGGAACCTGGGGAGGGCAGTGTTTTGGGAGGGCAGGGATCTCAGCAGGGTATAATGCCCAGGGGTCATTTCCTGCAGGAGCGCACAGGAGCGGAGCTCCGGCAGTAAAGAGCCCAGGGGGTGGGCACATGCAACAAGCCCCGCCCCCTGCTCCCAGCAGCCCCGGGCCACGAGGAGCAAGAAGCAGATAGGTAAGTTGCAGAGCCCCCCCCCCATACCTAGCAATCCAAAACAGTCCAAAATAGTCCAGTGGCACCTTTAAGACCAAGTTTTATTCAGGTACAAGCTCTCCCTCCTCTGCCAGGACAGATCTGCACGTTCCTCCCCCCCAAAACAGCTAGTAATCCAAAATAATCCAGCGGAGCCTGAGCGGTGGGTGTTGCCTTCTGACACACTTCCGGTGATGTCAGGGGGTGTGGCACATGCAAATAAGTTATGTGAATGAGTAATGCTAATGAGCTCCTGCACCTCTTTTTCTACGAAATGACCCCTGGGGAGAGCATGTGAAAGGGGCAACTTTTTGCCTCCTCTGGGAAGAAAAGCAGTTAGAGGACGCCATTTTGAGCACAACTATGGCTGACAAAGAAGGGGTCATTCAACCCCTTTCCTCTCCATTGTTCAATATTCCAGCATCTTGCTTCTGCTTTTTATTTTTATTTTTAAAATAATCACGCCATCCCACGTAAGGAATACTTTGAAGCCTTGAAGAGTTGGGGGTCGTTCTGGTGGATGTGTGGTGACCCTGTCTATGGTACTGTGGGGACACACTCTGATAGGGTGTAGGGTTGACAGCTCTGGATTAAGAAATACCTGGAGATTTGGGGGGGTGGAGCCGGAGGAGGGCGGGTTTGGGGGAGGGCGGGGTCTTCAATGGGGCACAATGCCATAGAGTCCACCTTCCCAAGTAGCCATTTCCTCCAGGGGAACTGATCTCTGTCGCCTGGACACCAGCCGTAATTCCCAGGAGATCTCCAGCTGCCACCCTACACTCTGGCAAAGCATTTCCACTGCACCAGTGCAACGGTGGAGGAATACCACTTTCCCAAAACAGCAGGGTCAGTTTAGGGTGAGGCCTGGTGTCCTCCTGGAATTACAAAGGCACTCCAGACGACAGAGGCCAGTCCCCCTGGAGAAAATGGCGGCTTTGTCCCATACCACGGACTCTGTGGCACCCCACTTTTTCTGACCCCCCTCCCCTTTCAAAGCTCTGCCTCCCCCAGGCGCCAGCCCCAAATCTCCAGGAATTTCCCAGCCCTGAGTTGGCAACTCTGGGGTCAGTCCTGATTTCAAGGAGAGAGCGAGAAAGGTTTTCCCCCCTCACTCTTCTCCACTTATCTTCGAAGCGCGTGTCCAATCTGCGCCTGACAGCTGTCAGGGACCAAGGAACGGGGATTACTTAGCGCCCACTCGCCTTCCAGGCGAGAGAAAAACGCTTGCCGATAATTAAATCTCCCGGCTGGAAGCCAGAGGGGTGCAGAGAGGGGAGCCCAGAGGAACGGGGGAAGGAGAGGCGGCCCCGGGCTCAGGGGAGGGGGCAGAGTCCGGACTGGGAGCCCAAGTCGAAGGCCCGGATGGCGTTCAAAGGCGACTGGGTAGCAATTAAGTCTGCAGCGAGCTCCGGTTCTCCCACCAGCAGCACTACCTCAAACTCTCGTTATTTTCACAAATCTGCCGTTTGGAAGGCGTTCAAGTTTTTAGGGCTGGATAAAAGGAGCTGTAATAACATGGGCTTTTGGACTTCAAAGGGCTGGGGAAAGAGGCAGCCAAAGGCCTCCGCGAGGAGGACCCAGAAGTTATCTCTCTCTCTCTCCCTCCCGCTTTCTCTTTCAGCGCACGCACACGCGGAGATAATCAACGGCATCCTCTCCTCCTTTCCCAGAGACAGAAAGGGGTCCAGTCTTTTGACTGGCTGTGGTAAATGGGCTGAGGCCTTGCTACCGATAATTAAGAAGGTCTCCGGAGTAGGCCTCCATCGAACACCCTCCCTCAGAGTCATAGGCTTACCAACTAGCTACCTGGCTGCTAGTGGGGCGACTCCCAATCAATGTTCCCTCTAAGCTGTGGAGTATTGTGTGCAAAAATTCTACTTTGTGAGCTACTGGCATTAAAGCTGTGAGCGAGCGATTTGGCTGCTGCATAAATTAGGTTGCTCAGGAGCCATCCTTCCTGAGCTGAGACAAAAACTTGTGAGCTTGAGGCTAAAAAACTGTGAGCTAGCTCACACTGACTCAGCTTAGAGGGAACACTGCTCCCAATCCTTTGTTGGGTTCTTCTGGTGCACGTGCAAAGTGCGCGCGCCGCCATGACGTCATCCCAGAAGTGACTTCATCGTGTTTTTGATTGGGTTCTTCTGGTGCACGTGCAAAGTGCATGCACCGCGATGACATCATCCCAGAAGTGACTTCATCATGTTTCTGACATTGGGGGTGATGCTCTAGATTTTGGGCCTCAAAACCATAGAGTTTGGCCCAAAACTAGAACGTCACCCCCAAGGTCGGAAACACGACGACATTACTCCCAGGTGGCAGCGCCAGGAGAGGGCGTCTTGAGGTGGGGCTTCCCTCTCCGGTCAGCTGGGCCATGGTGGATTGGGGGCCCTGAAATCGGGGGGTCCCCTGGCCCTCATCGGGGGAATGGCAATCCTGTTGCCAACCTCCAGGTGGTGGCTGGAGATCTTCTGGAATTACAACTGATCTCCAAACTACATAAGTCACTTGTTATATATTTATTTAAAACGATTGTTCCACTTCAGCTGGAGCAAATGGTTGCTCTGGAAGGTGGACTGCAATGGCATTATACCCTATCAAGATCCCTTCCCTCCCTAAACCCAGCTCACCCAGGCTCTGCCCTCAAATCTCCAGGTATTTCTGAACCTGGAGTTGGCAGCCCTAGGACTAAGTGTGCAGCGGACCCGCATACTTTTCACATGTACAGTAGATGGGCCAAATGAGCCATAGAGCCTGGCTCAGTAAGGTTCTGTGGGTATAAAGTATAGCTCTCAGCCTCTAGGTGGAGCCTGGAGACCTCCTGGAATCATGAGTGATCGGGTCTGCTGAAGGAAGTGGTGTCTTTGGAGGGTGGACACACTGTGGGATTATAGCCCAATGAGATCCTTCCCCTCCACATATCCTGCCCTCCCCAGGCTCCACCCCCAAATCTCCCGAATTGTTTTCATTGGGAGTTGGCAGTCCTAGTATACAGCCCACACACCATTGCCAACTGGCTAGTTTGGTGTAGTGGTTAGGAGCGTGGACTCTAATCTGGGAGAACCGGGGTTGATTCCCCACTCCTCCACATGCAACTGATGTGGTTCAGTCACAAGCTCTCTCAGATCTGTTCTCTCAAGAGCAGTTCTCTCAAGAGCTCTCTCAGCCCAACCTACCTCACAGGGTGTCCGTTGCGGAGAGGGGAAGGGGCACGAGATTCTAAGCCCCTCCTCTTCTTCCTCTTCCTCCTCCTCCTCTTCTTCTTCCTCTTCCTCCTCCTCCTCCTCCTCCTCCTCCTCCTCCTCTTCTTCTTCTTCTTCTTCTTCTTCTTCTTCTTCTTCTTCTTCTTCTTCTTCTTCTTCTTCTTCTTCTTCTTCTTCTTCTCCTCCTCTACTGTCATGATGTATCCCCCCCACACACTCCTGGCCAATGGCTGGTTTTTCCTTATAATAAAAAGATTTTTTTATTTATATCTGACTTTTCTCCCCAGTGGGGACCCAAAGGCTGCTTACGTCAGTCTCCCTTCCCCTGTGTTGTCTGGGGTTGCCAGCCCAGCACTGGCATCCGGGCAAGAGATTGCAGGGAGCAAGGACCTACCCGACTGGCATCATGCCAATTTAACCATAGAGGTGTGGGTGAATCCTAGACCGTCACGTCGTTGTGATGATGTCACTTCTGGTTCATGCCGGGAAGGGACATTGTGACACTAGTGTGCTGCCAAATCATCTCCCCTGCTACCCTGTTGAGCAGCATTGGGAAACGAGGGGTCCAGGGCAGGACTTCTCCCAGTATAGCAGGAGATTGGACTTCCCTAATGTTTTCTGTGAGATTGGCAGAACCATATCTATGGCGGATACCTGCCTTTGCCACAAGCGGCCTCGGATGGCCCGCCACGACAGCCTCAGAGTACAGTGCAGCCACCCCACAGTCATAGAATCGTAGAACCACAGAGTTGGAAGGGGCCAGACAGGCCATCTCGCCCAACCCCCTGCTCAGTGCAGGATCAGCCTAGAGCATCCCTGACAAGTGTTTCTCCAGCCACTGCTTGAAGACTGCCAGCGAGGGGGAGCTCACCCCCCCCCAGGCAGCTGATTCCACTGCTGCACGACTCTTCCTGTAAAAGAGTTTTTCCTAGGATCCACCTGGTACCTTCCTGCCCTTAATTTAAACCCATTATTGCGAGTCCTCTCCTCCGCTGCCAACAGGAATGGCTCCCTGCCCTCCTCTAAGTGACACAGCCCTTCAAATACTTAGTGAGAGCAATCATGTTCCTCCATAACCTCCTCTTCTCCCGAGCCCCTCAGCCTTTCCCCGTAGGGCTTGGTCTCCGGGCCTCCCGATCATCCTCTTCATTCTCCTCTGCACGCGCTCCATTCTGTCTACATCCTTTTTGAAGCGAGGCCTCCAGAACTGCACACAAGACTCCAGGTGTGGCCTGACCGATGCAGTGTACACCGCTTCGACCCCCCGGCGCAACTGGCCTCCCTTCCCTACCCAGTTCTGCCGTTCACTCTGCCTCCCCTCTCTCTTTCCCACAGCTGCTACATAGACCAGCAGGTGACCCGGGTGGCCTGTCTGAACCTAACATCCTTTACGCCGGCAATGACAAGTGGTCCATCGACTCGCGGGTGCAGCTGCTGACCAACAGCGCCTCCGAATTCAGCATCGTCATCACCAACGTCGACATCTACGACGAGGGCCTCTACACTTGCTCCTTCCAGACGCAGGACAAGCCCCACACCTCTCAAGTGTATCTCATCGTTCACGGTACGGGCGCGGGACAGGTCACGTGAACACACGAAGCTTCCTTATACGGGGTCAGACCACTGATCTGTCAAGGTCAGTACTGTCTTCTGGCAGCAGCTCTCCACCGTCTCAGGCAGAGGTCTCTTCTATCACCTCCTACCTGATATTTGCAACAGGGGATTGTACCTGTGACCTTCTGCATGTAAGAACATAAGAGACACCATGTTGGATCAGGCCAGTGGCCCATCCAGTCCAACGCTCTGTGTCACACAGTGGCCAAAACCCGGGTCCTATGTTGGATCACGCCAATGGCCCATCCAGTTCACCGCTCTGTGTCACACAGTGCCCAAAACCTGGGTGCCATGTTGGATCAGGCCAATGGCCCATCCAGTCCAACGCTCTGTGTCACACAGTGGCCAAAACCCAAGTGCCATGTTGGATCAGGCCAATGGCCCATCCAGTCCAACGCTCTGTGTCACACAGTGGCCAAAACCCGGGTGCCATGTTGGATCACACCCATGGCCCATCCAGTCCAACACTCTGTGTCACACACCAAAACCTGGGTGCCATGTTGGATCACGCCAATGGCCCATCCAGTTCACCACTTTGTGTCACACAGTGGCCAAAACCTGGGTGCCATGTTGGATCACGCCAATGGCCCATCCAGTCCGACATTCTGCATCACTCAGTGGCCATACCCCAGGTGCCATCAGGAGGTCCACCAGCAGGGCCAGAACTCCAGAAGCCCTCCCACTGTTACCCCCCCAAGCACCAAGGATACAGAGCATCACTGCCCCAGACAGAGTGTTCCACTAGCTCTTGTGGCTAATAACCACTCATGGACCTCTGCCTCATATGTTTATCCAATCGCCTCTTGGAGCTGTCTATGTTTGTAGCCACCGCCACTTCCTGCAGCAGTGAATTCCACGTGTTAATTACTCTTTGGGTGAAGAAGAAGTCCTCCCTTTGATCTTGTGTAAAGCAGATGCTCTTTCACTGAGCTACAGCCCCTCCCTTTATCAAGAACACAAAAGCTGGCATATTTTGGTGTGCCAACAGGTTGCCAGCTCTGGATTGTGAAATTCCTGGAGATTCAGGGGGGTAGGGCCTGGGGAGGACGGAGTTTGGAGAGACTTCAGTGGGGTTTAATGCCATAGAGTTCACCTCTCAAAGCAGCCATTTATCCAGGGGAACTGATCTCTTTTAACTGGAGACCGGCTGTAATGCTGGGAGATTTCCATCCACTACCTGGAGACTGGCAGCCTTACGTATCAACGTCAGTGTTGCCTGCTCTGACTGGAAGCAGCTCTCCGTGGACTCCAATGGAGGTCTTTCGGGTCTCCAGCTTACCTGACCCTTTCCGCTGGACACAGTGGGGACTAAAAGTGGGACCGTCTGTCCTACAAAGTAGAAGCTCTGCCATTGAGCCACAGCCGCTTCCCAGTTTGGGTCCCATCTAGAGATGTGAAGGCCCGGATCAAGAACACAAAGCTGGCATATTTTGGTGTGCCAACAGGTTGCCAGCTCTGGATTGTGAAATTCCTGGAGATTCAGGGGGGTAGGGCCTGGGGAGGACGGAGTTTGGAGAGACTTCAGTGGGGTTTAATGCCATAGAGTTCACCTCTCAAAGCAGCCATTTATCCAGGGGAACTGATCTCTTTTAACTGGAGACCGGCTGTAATGCTGGGAGATTTCCATCCACTACCTGGAGACTGGCAGCCTTACGTATCAACGTCAGTGTTGCCTGCTCTGACCGGCAGCAGCTCTCCGTGGTCTCCGATGGAGATCTTTCAGGTCTCCAGCTTACCTGACCCTTTCCGCTGGGCACGATGGGGACCAATGTTTCCTCTAAGCTGAGTTAGTGTGAGCTAGCTCACAGTTTTTTAGCCTCCGGCTCACAGATTTTTGTATCAGCTCAGGAAGGATGGCTCCAGAGCAAACTAATTTATGCAGTATCCAAATCACTTGCTCACAACTTTAATGCCAGTAGCTCACAAAGTAGAATTTTTGCCCACAGGGCTCCGCAGCTTAGAGGGAGCATTGGTGGGGACTAAAAGTGGGACCGTCTGTCCTACAAAGTAGATGCTCTGCCACTGAGCCACAGCCGCTTCCAGTTTGGGTCCCATCTCCTACTTACTCGTATTTATTTGCTTATTGGTCTAACTTGGGAGTAGACAGGGTGTGGGGTGCACACATAATTCTCTTCATGGGTCCAAGGGTCTAGTCCAGTGATGACGGACCTTTTAGAGACCGAGTGCCTTGTAATAATTGTTTGGATACACATGCAAGTTGTGATAATTTCATGCCAAGTAAAAATGTCCATAGTCATATTTTATGTTCCTAAAGTAACAGAATGACTTTCAATCTAGAAAAGACAAAAGAAATGCTAATGTAGCATTTTTTTCAATTTTTCCAAAAATTTCTGTTTTTTCCCAAAAAAAAACTGGGGGGGAAACGGGTTTTTTTCCGAGCTTCAAAATTTCCAGAAATTTTACATCTCTAGTCCCATCTCCTACTTACTTGTATTTATTTGTTTATTGGTCTAACTTGGGAGTAGACACGGTGTGGGGTGCACACATACTTCTCTTCATGGGTCCAAGGGTCTAGTCCAAAGTCACACGATAGTTAGCCCCCTTGCTGAACCAAAGGTAGAGTTGCCAGGTCCTACCTGGCTGCCGGCAGGGGGACTCCCGACCCTTCCTGTAGTTCTTCCGGTGTGTGTACTTTGCGTGCGCACCGCAATGGCATCACCCGGGAGTGATGTTGTCGCGTTTCCAACATTGGGGGAGACACTCTAGGTTCTGGGCAAAACTCTATGGTCTTTTGGGCCTCGAAACCATAGAGTTTTGCCCAAAACCTAGAGCGTCAGCCCCAACGTTGGAAATGCGAGTGATGTCATCATGCCAGCGGTGCCGGGAGGGGGCTTCTTGGGGTGGGGCTTCACCACCAGCCAGCTGGACTGTGGTGGATTGGGGCCCCTGAAATCGGGGGGGAATGCCAACCCTAACCAAAGCACTTCTAGGTCTGGACGGGATCTGGGTGGACAACCAGTTGGGAAACCCTCTCCCCACTATGAGCCGTGCTCGGATGGAAGAAAGGCAAGAAATGAATTTACTAATGTTTGCTCTGTCCAGTACAGAGGTCAGGGAGTGTCAATAAAGGAAGCGCATGGGCGTCTGGGTAGCTACTGTCAGGCAGGGTGCTGGACTGGATGGTTTGATCCAATCAAGCCTCACCCCGGAGAGGAGTGATGAATTCTTGAGTTCCCATTGTAGAAGAGCCCGTCTCAGCAGATTCCACTTCCTTTGCCTTCGCGTGACCAGCTGCACTTCCTTAAGTGGTAACAGCGAAGGAACCCAGACTGTCTTTGCATGTGGTCGCTCTAAATGTCTGTATACAAACGTCCCCCCCTCACCACCCAAAAAAAGGGCCACACTTTGCCCTGGCCGAGGAATCTCTCACCAGCTGTCGAAGCAGCCAGAGTCTCCCCGCCTTTCTTCTGGCGCTTTTGCTGATTCTCAGCCGCCTCCGGGATTTCTGCAGCATTGGCAAAAGCCAGAACTGAAATGCTATCCACCCCGTAATTACCCCCCCTCCCTTTCCCCAGGGCTGCTGGAGCTGAGAAAAAGTGGTACAATAGGAGCTGATTGGACCTGGTCCGGAACGAAGCCGCCTTGGCTTCAGGAAACAGCTGTTCCCAGCTGCTCCATCATTCGCTGTCGCCTACGTCACCCCCCCCAACCTATGGGGGGGGCAGACAATGGGGATCATTAGGCCCAGTCAGGAAAAAGGCAATTTCTTTTTTTGGGCTCTTCCGCCTGGGGCAGAGAAAACAGCCATTGGGAATTAACCCAGAAGGCACCCAGTGCAGGGATGTGCTGAGGCGGCACTGGAAAGGCACCTGTTTCTGGGGTGGGGCAGCTGTTTATAAAATGTTTATCAAAATGCCTGTCATTATTTTAATATGTGTTGCAGGGACCTCCACCTCTCCGAGAGAGGAAGTGGTCCATCTCTGTTAGCGGCCCCCACGCCCCCCCGGTAAATTATTCCCCACCGTGGAATCCCTAGGTGTTTCCACAGTGCCTGTTTTCTCCAGAACTCTTTGTTTTCCCCTCAAATGGCGTCGCCCCGCCCCCAGCGTGTGACGTCACTTCCGGGTGACGCACACGCGGGGGTGGGGTTTCCCCCGGGCCCCGATTCCGCGGGAGCGGGAATCGGGGCTTGAAACAGGGGGAAATTCCGCCCCCCCGGGGGGATTTGGGACCCCTATCTCCTACTCAAGTCCTAAGCAGGGTCGGCCTTGACTTCTGCGATCTGAGGAGATCAGGCTAGCTTTGTTTAGAAGAAGGCTAGCCTGGTTTAGGATTACGCCATAAAAACGGTTCTTGTTTCACAGGAGCACCATCAAGGGATAAGGTGGGGAAATCATCTCTGAATTTCTGATTCTTGGCTGATTTTTTTTTAAAACAACTTGGCTCAATATCCTTGCTGACAACATAGAGCCATTTTTTTTTAAAGTCCTTATTTCCAGCTTCAATTTGTACTCCGGGAAATTTGCCTGGCATTCACACACACACACCCCCAAACACCAACAGTGCCCTCACCGTGAACCTACGCAAAGAAACATGGGGCAGGAATAGGTCACTCCAGCACAAAGGACTCGTAATGGCAGTTGAGGGGAGAGACAAGCGTGGTTAAATCAGTCAGGAAATGTGTGAATGAAATAAAAGGAAAGGCGTTGGGACGGGAGCCAGACACGGAATCGAGGAGAACGGCCGTGAGTAGGAGAACGGCCTGTGACGAGAACACTCCTGAACTCCTCTCCGCCCCCAGTGGATGTGGGATCCATCAGAGGCTGTGAATAATTTAAGGATGCTTAGTTTTAAGATGAGAAGAGCCAGAGTTCAAGGCCTGCCTGGAATTCTCTGCTCCCTAGAGCTGCTCAGATAGGGTTCAGCCAGACCGAGAGAGAGAGAGGGCCTGGAGCTCTCCCAGAATTACAACTGATGTCCAGATGACAGAGATAGTTCTAGGGTTGCCAAGTGCTTACCTGTTCCGGAGCGGGGGAGTCCAGCCTTGCTCCGGGAGTCTTCGCGCTTCGCGAGCACGTCACACGGAAATGATGCAAGCACGTTGGGGGCGGGGCCACAATCATCCGAGGGAAAACCATAGAGTTTTCCCTCGGATGATTGTGGCCCCGCCCTTAACGCCTCCGACGTGCTTGCGTCACTTCCGTGTGACGTGCTTTGGGGGTGGGGTTCCCCCCGGGGGCCCGATCCGGCGGCGGCGGGGAACGGGCCTCCCGGGCGGGGGTTTCCCCGCCCCCTGGGGGGACTTGGCATCCCTAGATAGTTCCCCTGGAGAAAATGGCAGCTTCACTGGGTGAACTGTATGGCATCACATCCTTGTTGAGCTCCATAAATAAATCCTCTCCCCAAACTTCACCCGTCCCAGGCTCCGCCACCCCCCCCAAATCCCCAGGGATTTCCCAAGTCAGAGTCGGTAATCCTAGCTCAGAGGCACCCCTTCTGGGTTACTACTTCCCAAACCGGGCCATGGTGTTGAAAGCAAGTTCCAGGCCTATTTAGGGAGACGTCTCTCCTTCTTTCTTGGTATTTTATGGTTGGATGATCTACTCCCATTTAGAAATAGCACCGCAAGCCAAGCCCGTAGCTACGGTGGGGCGATTCGGGGCTCCGCCCCCTTCCCTAAAGGCCCGGCCCCACAGAGCAATCATTTAAAGATCGCCACTTGGGTTTCAAACCAGCAAAAGAGGAAGGGGCAGGGCTATTTTGGGGCAGGTTGGTCCACTCTGTAGAACTGAACAGCTCCAGAAATTCGTCAGTTTCTGTACCGTGTTGGTTCTGGAGGATAACAGAAAACAGGTATTACGAGCGGATGGACTTTCTTTGGAGAATGTATGCAGGGGTGTGTGGCCTAACATGCAAAGGAGTCCCTGCTACAAAAAAGCCCTGGGTAAACAGAATAAGAAGCAAAAGGTGGGTGTGTCTGGATGACCACACTTCTGGTAACATGGGGGTGCGGCCTAATATGCCAATGAGTTGTGCTGTCAGGGGTGTGGCCTAATATGCTAATGAGTTACTGCTGTTGGGTGTGGCCTATTATGCTAATAAGTTCCTGCTGGGCTTTTTCTACAAAAATAGCCCTGGTAGGGGTGCCAGCAATCTATAAACCTTGGTCCTCTCTGTAGAACTGAACAGCTCCAGAAATTCGTCACAGTTTCTGAACCAAGTTGGTTCTGGAAGATAACAGAAAACAGGTATTACGTGCAGAAGGACTTTCTTTGGAGAATGTGTGCAGAGTCTTCAGTTTCAAGAACTTTAGGGGATTTCTACAGCCTAGCTATCTGACGAGAGGGGGCCATGGCTCAGTGATAGAGCACTAAGCAGAAAGGTCCTGGGTTCAGTCCCCATCATCTCCGGTTAAATAGATCAGGTGATGTGAAAGGCCCTGGAGAGCCACCGCCAGTCAGAGTAGACAATATCGATCATGATAGAACAGTGGTCTGACTCAGTCCCTGCTCACGTGGCACAGTGGACTCACGGAGATCCTGCATGTCCATTTATTTATAGGAGCCGAAAGTACAGTTGTGTACAGACAGAAAAACAATGGCAGCCCCACCAAACACAATATTTGCCCCACAAGCTACAAAATCCTGGCTGCAGGCCTGCAGCAAGCTGTCCGTGCCCTATAGGGTTTCTTTAAGGGTTGCCAACCACCCGGTGGGGACTGGAATTCTCCCAGAATCACAGCTGATCTCCAGATGACAGCAATCAGTCCCAGTGAAGAAAGCAGCCGCTTTGAATGGTCCGCTTTGCACTGAAATTAAGGAGGAGTGGGACCCAATGCAGAGGATCCTTCCAGAACAGGAAAGGATCGGAAACTTTACACTCATAAAACAAGTCCCGGTAAAATTCGATGGTCCAGTCATGGTCGCCCAGGGATGTGGTGGGTTCTTGCTAGGGTTACCAGTCCCCAGTTGGGGGTGGGGGATCCCCTAGTTTAGAGCCTCTGCCACCGGTTCAGGGCTATCAGAAACTGGGGGGAAATCCCCCCCCCCAAAAAAACAGGCAATAAACCAAAAGTAAACATGGTGTGCCTACGCCACCCGGACATAGGCATGTTGGTGATGTCAGGGGGGCATTGCTCTGGTTTTTGGGCACAATTCTATGGTTTGAAGCTAATTCTACTTTGAATGGTCCGCTTTGCACTGAAATTAAGGAGGAGTGGGACCCAATGCAGAGGATCCTTCCAGAACAGGAAAGGATCGGAAACTTTACACTCATAAAACAAGTCCCGGTAAAATTCGATGGTCCAGTCATGGTCGCCCAGGGATGTGGTGGGTTCTTGCTAGGGTTACCAGTCCCCAGTTGGGGGTGGGGGATCCCCTAGTTTAGAGCCTCTGCCACCGGTTCAGGGCTATCAGAAACTGGGGGGAAATACCCCCCCAAAACAGGCAAAAAAACGGTTCAGGGCTATCAGAAACTGGGGGGAAATCCCCCCCCCCAAAAAAACAGGCAATAAACCAAAAGTAAACATGGTGTGCCTACGCCACCCGGACATAGGCATGTTGGTGATGTCAGGGGGGCATTGCTCTGGTTTTTGGGCACAATTCTATGGTTTGAAGCTAATTCTACCATAGAGCTTTGCCCACAAATCAGAGTGTCGCCCCTAACATCCCCGATGTGCCTCCATCACCCGGAGGTGATGCAGGCACATCATGTTTATTTCCTGCTTCTTCTTCCTTCCCTCCCAATAAGTGCATCCCTCATCCCCTGCCCACTCAGCCGAGGGACCTGGCAACCCTATTTCTTGATCCTTGGTAGTTTTTAAGCAGAGGCTGCCTGACTGTTTTTCAGGAATGTTTTAGGTTACCTTGGATTGCACAGGGGTTTGGACTGGATGGCCAATAGGCCCCTTCCAACTTTTTAATTCTCTGACTACGGAAAGCTGTTTCTTTGCCTGAGACCATAGAGAGCTGAGCCCAGCTGCATGAGGCCATACTAGACTACCAATGCCATCCTAAGCAGAGGCACAACCTTTCTAGGCCCGCTGAAATCAGCTGTCTTAGAAGGGTGTAACTCTGTTTAGGAAATCACCATAAACGGGCCAGTGGTCTGCCGCTACAGAAGGCAGCTGAACACGTTCCTTGGAGGGGTTGGGATGGGTGCTGCCTCAGAGACGATGTCGCCCCCTGGTGGTGGGAGGCCAGAACTGTCTCCGTACTCACCACCAGTCTCCTCCAACCTCCACAGTCCCAGCTCGGATCGTGAACATTTCGTCTGCTGTGACCGTTAACGAGGGAAGCAACGTGAACTTACTCTGCCTCGCCCAGGGGAAGCCAGAGCCGACGGTAACTTGGCGGCAGCTGAAAGGTAAGGGAGGCTAGAGGGGGGAGGAGGGATCGGGTCGTCCCCTTTTGACTGGTCCTCGCTCACTGTTCTGAGCAGCTGTTCTGTGGCTGTGACCATGAAAGAGGACAGGCGTAGAAAAACCAAAACTGACATTTGCATAAAGCTGGTGTCCGAAGCAGGGTTCGTCCCAAAGAAATGTTTCGCATTTCTACACAGATCCTTTAAGAGGGGCAACGTTCGCAGATCTCGGCGTTTCTAGCCTTTCAGATCCTTTATTTTTAAAATGAGTTTCTAGTTCTTAGATCGACCTAGTGAAATATTAGAAGCTGGTAGAATGGGATGGGGTGGACAACCCACCAGGATGAATTGGGGGGTGGAGACAGACGTGCCGACATAGAGTTTTGGGTGGGGATGTGTATAGGATTGAACCCCTCAGGCCAGTCCAGGGATGAGAGGCAATCCTATATTTTTTCAGTCACATTAAACAACAACCCACAGAGGTAGGCTACCCTCTCTGGATTTCAGAACAATTTGCCACCAGAACCTCTTTTATTTTATTTTTTTTTCTCATTAACATTTTATTGGTAGGATTAAAACAATAAAACAAATATAACATTAAAAATATACATAAAGGTCTTTTAACTAGAGTCCCCTTCCAGCCTAAGAGCAAGGTTCAGATTCTTAGCTGGCATCTGGGTTTTACACATTAGCATCTCTACCTAAAGATACATGCCTAATTCTTACAAAGGTAGCTTATAGGGTGAGCAGAAGGCACAGGAGTTTAGCCTTGGAACTCAGTTACACATCAGAGACCATTTAAAAACAAGAATAAGTTTTTATTCAACACAGAGCATTGCAATTAGACTATAAAGCTTTCAAAACAGAAAGGCTAGGGCTGTTTGCCTTAACTGAACATTAATGCTTCATATTTACCATGTCAGGAACATTCATCAATCCAGAACAGTCCATTGTGATAATCCAGGAGCATCAAGGGATTTTTAGTAGTAATCCCATCTTGTGCAAGCATGCATCCAGTTCACAAAGCAGGTCTTTGTTCTCCCAGGGACCACATGTCCAGGTGCAATAAAACAACAAGTAGGGAGCAGAGAGCTCACGAACAGGAACAAGAACAGAACACAAGAGCAGCAGAGAGAACCGAGCTCTCTCCCATTGGGAATGACCAGTTATAGGCCCATTCCAGTCACAATCAGCTGTGGCCATGCAGCCAACTGCGAGTGGGCAGGGGAGTGGCCAATTCTTGGTTGTCATGGGTGCAAGTGGGGATAGGCTGGGAGTCTGGGAACTCCCTCTGCAGTCAGGTGGCCCAACCTCCAGCCTTCCCCATCGGCTACGTGACTTTTTGCACGCTGGCCTAGCTTCCAGCATGGAAGTGTGAAGAATGTGGGTTTATGGCATGCAATTGAGGCCATGGGGCCCACCATTTGGCTTGTAACAGGAAACAAGGCATAGCCTGTTATCAGAAAGATATCACAGGAGAATGCAGGAGACATTTAGAAATCAATATTTCTATACAGGATGCCAGCTCTGAGTTGGGAAATACCTGCAGATTTGGGGGGGGTGGAGCCTGGGGAGGGCAGTTTTTGCAGAGGAGAGAACCTCAGCGGTGCATAATGCCGTAGAGTTCACCCTCCAGAGCAGCCATTTTCTCCAGGGGAACTGATCTTGGTCATCTGGTGTCCGAAGCAGGGTTCGGACCTGGCCACACTGATTGTTTCACATAAGCACTAGCACTTTGCAACAGACGGCCGCCACATTCTAATTTTAATAAGCTGTATTTATGATATTGTAATGTATTGTTTTAGACGTATAATTGGTATTAACTGTATACTGGTTTTTAACTACTGTAAGCCGCCCTGAGCCGCCTTGGTGGGAGGGCAGGGTAAAAGTCCAATAAATAAATAAATAAATAAATCTGCAGATCAGTTGTAACCAGGAGACTGGCAACCCTGGTTTGGGGGCAAATCCGACAGCATCAGCCTAATTTAATGGTGTCGCTTCCAGTTTTTGGCTGAAAATGATACTGTGTGCCCATGCGATGCCAGTACGCCCCCCCCCCCCGATCCCCCTCTAATTTCCTCACACCAGCCTGTGAAGGATTAGTGGTGAATGGGGGATAATCATTGGGAGACTTGCTCCCCCCAGCTCAATAGTATTTGCAGTGGCAATTGTGGGGCTTCTCCTTGTCTCTGTCAGACTCAAACTAGCGTCTAGCTTGAGTGCTGCCACCCAGCTAAAGAATAGTGTGATCCTTTGTAGAGTTATTCCTGTCCGAGCCCATTGATTTTTCGGTAAATCTGTGTAAACATTTATATGAACAAAACACCAGGGTTTTTTTTTTTGGGGGGGGGGGACTCACTTTGGTTTTGTATGTTGTCTGCATCATCCCCCTCTTAGGGAAGCGCAGCGTGAATGTCATTTGTTAAGATGGTGTCTGCCACCTGCAGTTTTTGTTAAGAACATACGTAGAAAATGCTTAACTCTGTTCCATCCCCCTTGGCAGCTGCCTTCAACCCAGTGCCTACTGATCCGAATCTTTGGGGCAAGATACACAAGACATTTTTTAATGACTTGGGCCCGAGTTCCCCAGACCAGACTCTGTGCCAATGCTCCCTCTAAGCTGTGGAGTCTTGTGAGCAAAAATTCTCCTTTGTGAGCTACTGGCATTGTGAGCGAGCGACTTCACTACTGCATAAATTAGTTTTCTCTGCAGCCATCCTTCCTGAGCTAAGACAAAAAAAAATATGCGCGAGCTGGAGGCTAAAAAACTGAGAGCTTACTCACACTAACTCAGCTTAGAGGGAACACTCAGAGTCGCTTCCCCCGCAGCCACACAGAAACTGTGTGGAATGTCAGTTTAAAACTCTGTGGTGGTCCGGTTTGGCTCAGCCCCACGGCTGTGATCCCTCTAAGCTGAGTTAGTGTGAGCTAGCTCACAGTTTTTTAGCCTCCAGCTCACACATTTTTGTCTTAGCTCAGGAACGACGGCTCCAGAACAAACTGATTCATGCAGCAGCGAAATCGCTCACTCACAACTTAAATGCCAGCAGCTCACAAAAAAGAATTTTTGCTCACAAGACTCCGCAGCTTAGAGGGAGCATTGCCCCACGGTATGGGCTGAGGAAGGTCTCCTGCCCCATGCAGCTTCAATATGGCTGTGGGGAAAGCGGGCTGGGTCTCTGTTGCCTGGAGATTGGTTGTAATAGCCACCACCTGGACGTTGGCAACCCTAAAAGCTGAACACAGAACACCAGCTGCCTGTGTTGTTGCCTAGGCTATTGCCTGATGACTCCCCCAAGCTTTGCATTTTGCAAAAGCGGGTTTCCCGAGTCCTTGATAGGCTTCCCATTAGTAACTGTGTTTGGCTTCCTAGTTCACCAGTTGTGCAGGCTAAATTCCCGCTGAACTGGTAGGTAATAGGACATCCCTGCCTAGGACCCCTCTCGCTCCTAAACCGTACTGCCTGCATTGTACTCACACCCTCACCCCCCAGTGCAAGGCAGCCATTGAGTGCAGGAAGGGTTGATAACTGCTGTGTTGTCGTATGTGTTTTCGTGTGTGTAAGTCTGTGTTTGTGTCTGTCTCCCTACCGCTGGCCCTGTCCCCCTTCCCCAACCCCACCCCCCGCTCCCTCCCCCGCAGATGGATTCACCAGCGAAGGGGAATATCTGGAGATTACGGAGATCAACCGACAGCAGGCCGGAGAGTACGAGTGCATCACGGCGAACGGCGTATCGCTACCGGACAGGAAACGGGTTCTCATCACTGTCAATTGTAAGTGCTCCCCAAAGCACCTCTGTGATCCGACTTCTCACCTCCCTTAAACTGTATTGGGAGCTTTGGAGCCTATAGAGGTGTTCTAGCCCTAGAATGGGAATCAGTACTAGGGGGGCTAAGCTAATCGTTACATGGGAGATCTCTGATTGGCTATCCCGATATTTTCGTTTGCGGTGCTGCCTTTTGGATTGGGGCTAAAGCATTATGGGAAGGAGGAGTATGTCTTTCCCCCTGTTTCAGGTCTGTTCCACAGCCCAAGCTGGTGTTAACACGTGGGGAGAAAAGCGAAGGTAAAAGTATCATCCCTTTCAGCCAGTTCATGCAACTTGTTCCCTGCTTGCGTGCTTGTGCAGTACGAGGCATGTTGAAAATGGACTCCCCAAAATAAGCAGGTTTTTTTTTCTCCTACTGAGATTCAAGGCTGCCTTGTTTTTTCCAATGCCTTGTTGTTGTTGTTCAGTCGCACAGTCGAGTCCGACTCTTCGCGACCCCATGGACTACATCACGCCAGGCCTTCCTGTCTTCCGCCGTCCTCTGGAGTTTGCTCAGTTTCAGTGTCTATGACACCATCTCACCCTTTGCCGTCCCCGTCTTCTTTGACCTTCAATCTTTCCCAGCATCAGGGTCTTCTCCAGTGAGTGCTCCCTTCTAATTTGATGACCAAAGTATTGGAGCTTCAGTTTCATTATCTGGCCTTCCAGGGAACAGTCAGGGTTTTCTTTTAGGACCGACTGATTTGATCTTCTTGCAGTCCAAGGGACTCTCAAGAGTCTTCTCCAGCACCATAGTTCAAAAGTTCAAAAAAACCCAACCAGGGTAGGATATTTTCATATTTTGGTGAATCGAGACAATGTACATTTTAGGTATTGAAGTAAGAAGCGTTGCTAAATCTAAGCTGCAAAAAATGCTTGTGGCTCAGGTCTTGCAAAGCCCCTCAAAATGGAACACAGGGATGGAAGTTGCATTTAAAAGATATAGGGTCCAGCCTCTTTATGATGCTATCAGTCTCGACTAGCATGTTTTGAGGATGAAGACTGACGCATACAATTTCTTTGGCAAGATCGCTATAGAAGCATGATCATTACCAAACGTCTCCCAAGAATGAGCCCCGTAGCTAGGGGTTTTGGGGGGAGGGGACCTGGGGGGTGCAGCTAATCAAATCAAAGTTAATGACATTAATTCAATTTGGGGCTAGTCCAGGAAGGAGGGGGCCCAGAAGAAATGCTAGGGGGCCAGGCCCTGTGGGCCCCTCGCGTTAGCTGTGAGCCTGATGGGTGGTGGAACATCTAGCTTAGAGCAAAAAAAAAAAATATTTGCATAGCACTGATTGGCCAGCCTTTGTGTCCGTCAGAGAGCAATGACCTCCCCTTTCGAAGAATCTGGCTGTGCACAGGACTGATTGGCTAGCATTACGCTCAGCTGCCTTCCTGGAAGCTGATTTCATGAACAGCGAATTTAGGACAAGAAAAGAGGGTACAGAACAAATAAAGTGGGCAAACATGCCGGCATTCTCTGGGTGGACGGTGGAATACAATAAAGCAGCAAGCTTGCAGATAGCTAGCTGCTTTTTCATCCATCAGTGACATGTAGGCAGGTTGAGGAGTAAAACCTAGAGCGGGACCAGGGAAGAATACATCCGACATCTGATGATCTCACACCCACTCCCTTTTAAAGATAACGTCTGTCTTCACCCTGCCGTCTTGCCAAGAAAACTGGTGCCAACTCTGGCTCGTTGGAGTCATCTGTTCAGGACGGTTATTATTATTATTATTTTTACTTACAAGGGCCCCTCTGTCACTGTCCACAGTCATGTGCGTCAGCTGGTCCCTGTTTACTATTTTTCTGGCGACTGTCCCTATATTGCTCCGTCGTTAATTTTCGTTACAATTTGCAGCATCGGAAGCAGTCGATCTTCGCAGTTCTGCTCCCTCTGCAGAGTCTCTAACAGTTTGGGTTGCTAGGTCCACCCGGCCTACTGGCAAGGGATTGGGGGGTAGATACCCTTGGAGATTTGGGGATGGAACCTAGGGAGGAGAGGGAGCTCATTGGGGCACAATGCCATAGAGTCCACCCTCCAGTGCATCCCTTTTCTCCAGGGGAACTGATCTCTGTAGTCTGGAGATGAGCTGGAATTCCGGGGGATCCCCAGGCCCCACCTGGAGACTTGGTGTGCCTACAGTTTGAACAGGTGTCTTTAAGAGGTGGAAACAGAGAGAGTTATTTGACCGGGACCATTGAGGGCTAGCAGCACTACTGCCAGTGTCCCTGCGTGCATGTGGACACTACGGCAACATGTGCAGAACATGCGCTACCAGTGCAGGAGCTGCAGCCGCAGAAGTAGATTTTGAACTGTGAATAACTATGGATGGACTATTATGCCTTTTCGTACATCTTTAACAAGGAGATTATTAGTAAATTTTGATCGGGACCTTTCTCCAGGGCGCTGAGGACAGTGCACACCATTTGGCCCTCATCCATTTTTATCCTTACAACAACCCTGTGAGGTAGGTTTGGCTGAGCGAGCGAGAGAGAGAGAGCGCAGTTGCCCCAGGGTCCCTGAGTAATGAGTGCCGTGGTGCCCACCAACATTTTTCCTGCTTGCTGGCCAGCTGTATTCCTGCCAGCTGCTCTGAGACTCTGGCGGAGTATATTTATAAAGTGGGCAGGAGGAGGAGGAGATTGGATTTATACCCCACCCTTCACTTGGAGTCTCAGAGCAGCTTACAATCTCCTTTCCCTTCCCCTCCCCACAACAGACACCCTGTGAGGTAGGTGGGGCTGAGAGAGCTCTGAAAGAAACTGCTCTTGAGAGAACAGCTCTGAGAGAACTTGTGACTAGCCCAGGGTCACCCAGCAGGCTGCACGTGGAGCAGTGGGGAATCAAACCTGGTTCTCCAGATGAGAGTCTGCCGCTCTTAGCCACTACACCAAATGGGCTCTCTTAAAAGGCAGGACGGTGTTTGTTACTTTTGTTAAAGGCCTACCGCAAATCACAATGCCCTGTAACAGGTTATTGACTCTTCAAAAGGTACCTCGGTCAAACTGTAGGCTATGCGCTCCATGGCACCTTCTTTTTCATATATGTATGTTATCAGCTGACACAGTGTATTCGTGCCATGAATTTAACTAATAAATACTGGACAGGATATCAATACCTGAAGAATAACTGTTCTGGCCGTAGTAAAGAACTGCAACAAGGGATTCCCCCAAAGGCAAAAATGAGGTCAGTACGAATAGTGATTTATCAGGAATGGGCACTAGGAAATAGGAAGGGGTGGAGCCATGGCTCAGTGGTAGATGCTTCAATGCAGAAGGCCCCAGGTTCAATCCCCAGCATCTCCAACTAAAAAGATCAGGTAGGTGGAGACTCTCAGTTGGCTTGAGACGGCCTGTGTGCCAGCCGTCTGTTGAGGACGATGAGTTTTCGGCTAAACATTAGGAGGCACTTCCTGACTGTTAGAACTGGTTCCTCAGTGGAACAGGCTTCCTCGGGAGGTGCCAGTTTGGTGTAGTGGTTAAGTGCGCGGACTCTAATCTGGGAGAACCGGGTTTGATTCCCCACTCCTCCACTTGCGCCTGGCTGGATGACCTTGGGCAAGCCATAACTCTGGCACAGCTGTCCTTGAAAAAGAGCAGTTTCTGTCAAGAGTTCTCTCAGCCCCACCTACCTCCCAGGGTGTCTGCTGTGGGGAGGGGAAGGGAAAGGAGTTTGTAAGCCGCTCTGAGACACCTTTGGGTAGTGAAGGGCGGCGTATAAATCCAATCTCCTCCTCTTCTTCTTCTTCCTTCTTTGGAGGCTTTCAGACAGAGGCAGCAATGCTGAGTCTGTGAACTTAGGCAGACCGTGAGAGGGAGGGGAGGGAGGGCTCCCTCAGTGCTTAGTTCTCGTGGCCCCTTTCTTACACACCCAGGAAAATGCTGATCTCCACTTTGGGGTCAGGAAGCAAACTGGGCTGGAGATCCTGGAGGTTTTTTGTCAACTTCTGGGCATGGAACAGCGGCCACTGGTTGTATGTGAGGGGGAGGTATTTGTGAATTCCCTGTATTGTTCAGGGGGTTGGACTAGATGGCCGTGGATGGCCCTTCCAACTCTATGGTTCTATGACCCTGCAAGGCAGAGATGCCGCATCACTTCCACTAACACACCTCTCTGCTCCCTCTCTCTCCGTCTCCCCAGACCCTCCAACCATCTCGGACGTAAAAGATTCTCCTTCCTTGCTGGGAAAGCCGGCTCTGCTACGCTGTGAAGCCATGGCTGTCCCCCCTGCTGAGTTTCAGTGGTTCAAAGACGACAAACAGTAAGTCACTCTCTTTCTTTTTCCTCTTCTACATCCCTGATGCCCGGTGGGGCTGATATAGCTAAGGGTGTATCGATACCACCATCCTTCTTTCCCCCCAGAGAATCCTGGGAACTGCAGTATCGCAGACAGTGGAGTAACAGAGCCGCCCTTGCCAGACTACGGTTCCCAGGAGTTTTTGTGGGATCTGATGACCGCTAAAGCGGTGTGCTGCCCCCAGCCAGCGTTTAACTGTAGTTAAGTAGAACTGCCATATATCTTTAAGAGCAGTTGCCCCTGGGAATTGAAGTCTTTAGACATCCCAAAGCACCCCTCCGACTGGCTGTTTAACAGTCATTTCCTCCACCCAGAGGCGCGGGATTTGAGTTTACAGCTCTCTTTCGTTTCTTTGAAACGGCAAAGGGGTCGGAGCACGCAATCTTTTTCACCCTGAGCCAGTGAACTGAATTAGATTACAAAGATGTGAATTCCACCAGTTATTCAGCTTGATTGTGAGTACAGAAATCTTCTGAACGCATGTGGAGCTTCATAAAAAACGATTTAATTCTACTTAACTTTGGCCGTGCGTTGAATCACGTCCAGAAGGCGCTGTCGTTGACTTAGCGCCAGACGGAACAAGCGGCATCAAGCCCCTATAGGTTTTATCGTGTGGACAGGGCCTAAATTTCTAAGCTGGCTGCTGGGAAACCTTGTCCAGTTTTCCATTTTGAAGCTGGTGCTCTTTTTCATTACAGAGACCTGTTCCTTCGACTTCTCCTCTTGAAAGCTGATCTTCTGACCCACTGCTGTGCCAACATAGGAGTCCATGGGGGTAGTCTTGAAGTGGCTCATATCATTTCTTCATGGTCCAGGAGAAGGTGGCAACTAGGTACTCCTTAATATGTGGGGTCCCTCAGGGGGCAATCATCTCTCCAATGTTATTTAACATCTATATATGCCTCCTTGCCCAGCTGGTACAGAGTTTTGGGCTTGGATGTCACCAGTATGCTGATGACACCTAGCTGTAACTGTTGATGGGCAGCTGTCTGGACACCGCCCCAAAAAACCTGGCTACGACACAGCTACCCTCAGAAACCATCCCCCGCCAGTGTTTACCGAGAGAGATCTCCAAGGGCAGTCAGCATTTTTTTTTCTTCATTTTTAAAATGTTTATTAAGAGGAAGTATAACATATCAAGAAATCTAATAACCGCAAAACAGTACACAACTGTCCTGAAAATCCAAAATTACAAACCAACCAGTTAGTCATCGATACAGATTTTTACAACATACATCGACACTCATAACAAACTAAGTTAGTACATAATCTGATCATCTATACATAGATGCTATGTGAGCTATGATTCCCATAGAATTGAGTCAAGTTTAAAAGATAACATCTTCAGGAGTCTGCTGCTCTGATTCACAAGAGTATCACATGGAAACGGTTTGGGGAGTGGAATTCACGGCAAATAAAAAATCAACCCCTTTGAAAGAAGAAATGCTTGTCTACTAAAAAGCATGAGCTCCTCTAGTCAGCAAAAGCCTGTGCTGGAATAAAAGTTGGTTCATCTCTAAAATCATGTTTAAGATGCCACAAGAATCAAGTTCATTTTTTGCCGATGGAATCGGCGGGGGGCTGACGGAACGGGGAGATCGTTCCCACTTTTCTACCTTTCTGTGTCAGCCGAGCGCCCTTCCTCGGGACCTGCGTTCCAGGTTTGGAGACTGACACCTTCCAAGAGGATTGCAGTTATCTCCGAAAGAGCCTCCGGGCGGCTTTTCTGCAGCGTTCCCACGTCAGTCTGGTGATAAAAGTTCACGGTTCAAACCTCTTGTTGTCTCAGAGGGGCCGTTTTGTGGCCAGGCCTGTTCACTGATGAGAAACCGCAAGTCGTTATTTTATTAGGAAACGGTGCTAGAGGTGCGTTGAGCATTGAGTGCGAAAAGACGGAGGGGAGTTAAGCCTGGCGATGCGAAGGATCACACATGAGACATGAGACGGTCTGTTAAGACAGTGCTGAATGGAATGCATACAATCAAAGAGCTAAAAAGGAAGGGAACCCATAAACTGACTAGCGTGTGAACTAGGGTTGCCAAATGTTTTTTGGCCGGGAGCGGGGGGCTCCCGGCCGGCGTCTTAGGCGCGCGCACGCGCGCCATGTGCGCATCACCCGGAAGTGACGTCACACGCTGGGGGCAGGGCCATGCCATTTGAGGGGAAAACGCGTATGCGGGGGTGGGGTTTTCCCCGGGCCCCGATTCCGCGGGAGCGGAAATCGGGGCTCGAAAGCGGGGGGAATGGCAGCCCTAGTGTGAACAGGGGTTAGCAACATCTGACACTCAAGACCTGTGGACAGATCTCCTGATGGTTTAGTTCTACTTAAAAATAATTAGGGGTGCCAGCCTCCAGGTGGGGCCTGGGGGATCTTCCAGAATTCCAGCTCTTCTCCAGACTACAGAGATCAGTTCCCCTGCAGGAAACTGCTGCTTTGAAGAGTGGAATCTGTGGCAATGTACCCCTCTGAGGCCCCTGCCCTCCCCAGCTAGGGTGGCAATCCTCCCCCACGATGGGGGCGGGGATCCCCCCGATTCCAGGGCTCTCAATCTGCCACCGGCCAGCAGGGAAAGCCCCACCCCCGAAGAGCACAGTGCAGTGATGTCACCCAGAGGTGACATCATTGTGCTGGGCATCTCGTACAGGGAATGCTCTAGCGTTCAGCTAAAAACTCCATGGTGACCATAGAGTTTTTGGCCAAACGCTAGAGATTCCCCTACACAATGTGCCTGGCGTGATGACCCTGGGCAACAGCTGGGAGACCCCCGCTGACAGTGCCTGGCAACCTTATCCCCAGCTCCGCCCCCAAATCAAGAACTTCACAACCTGGAGCTGGCAGACCTACCCCCCACCAGCAGCTGGGGAACCTGGCACCCCTAAAAACAAATGGGGATGCTTGCCACGTGGAGATGGGCTTGTGTGGTTTCCCACTGTTCCTACAAGCGCTAATGCATTACAATGGAATCTTGCCTTCCACGTGGCAGGTTTCCTTGCATTTTCCCTGCCCCCCCTCCTCGTGGTGGTCATCCCCCCACCCCCACTACCATGGGGGGGGTTATTTTTTAATCATTCGCTGACATGTCGCTATAGTGTTATAACGTTAGAATAATCTGTCTTTCTGGTTCTCTGTATTTTTAAAAAAGTAAGTCTCGGGTCAGTTTCCCCACCGTGGAGTATTTTCTGGGGGTTGCGGGGAGAGACCACGTGCTTGTACTTTGTCCTCTTCTGCACCCGCTGCGACAGTCACTCTCCCAACCCCCCACCACCACCATTGGGAAGGCCAGGTCCAGCTTTTGACATGTCACTACAGGATTAGAGTGTGAGAATAATCCATCTTTCTGTTTCTCTGCACTTTTTGGAAGTCTCTTATCGGCTTCCCCACTGCCTACCATTTTGGTGGTGAGGGAATGCCCCTTGTGCTTGCATTTCAGCCCCCCCCCCCCTTCTGCGGGGAGGAGATTGATCGGGAAAATGATACCACGGAGGAAAGGATTAACCCTTTCCTTTCCCCAGCACTGCTGGTCAGATCCAGTTCAGCTCTACCTCCCCACACAAAGCTGTTTATAAATTAAAAAAATAATAATGAGTGGCAGGAGATCCATGACTGGATTACATCCAGGGTGTAGATTAGGGTTATTAGAGATCTGGGTGCCTCAGAGCATTTGCAGTAAGCATGGGTAGCTCTCAGGTGTCTAGCCCTGACCTGGTTAGACCAGCCGATCCAGTTCAGCTCTACCTCCCCACACAAAGCTGTTTATAAGTTAAAAAAATAATAAGGAGTGGCAGGAGATCCATGACTGGATTACATCTAGGGTGTAGATTAGGGTTATTAGAGATTTGGGTGCCTCAGAGCATTTGCAGTAAGCACGGGTAGCTCTCATGTGTCTAGCCCTGACCTGGTTAGACAAGGCCAGCCTGTTCTTGTCAGCTCTCGGAAGCTAAGCAGGGTCACCCCTGGCTAGTATTTGGATGGGAGACCACCGCGAAAGTTCAGTGGCTACACAGAAGCAGGCAATGGCAAACCGCCTCTGAGTCAGTGTTCCCTCTAAGCCAAATTAATGTGAGCTAGCTCACAGTTTTTTAGAAGAAGAGAAGAGAAGAGATTGGATTTATACCCCGCCCTTCACTTGGAGTCTCAGAACGGCTTACAAACTCCTTTCCCTTCCCCTCCCCACAACAGACACCCTGTGAGGTGGGTGGGGCTGAGAGAACTCTGACAGAAACTGCTCTTTTTCAAGGACAGCTGTGCCAGAGCTTGTGACTGACCCAAGGTCACATCAGCAGGTGCAAGTGGAGGAGTGGGGAATCAAACCCGGTTCTCCCAGATTAGAGTCCGCACACTTGACCACTACACCAAATGGGTGTAGCCTCCAGCTCATACATTTTTGTCTCAACTCAGGAAGGAGGGCTCCAGAGCAAGCTAATTTATGCAGTAGCCAAATCACTCGCTCACAACTTTAATGTCAGTAGCTCACAGAGTAGAATTTTTGCTCACAAGACTCCACAGCTTAGAGGGAACATCGCTCTGAGTGTCTGTGGTTGCCGTGAGTCAGCTGCAGCTTGATGGCAAACAAACAACATCGCATGTCTGGGATTCGGAGGAAGGTCTTCCAGGTACGCTTTCTGGGAAATCAATCGGCGAGGTTTAACAAGAGCTGATGTGAGAGAGCCACTAATGGAAGCGGGGGAGGCAGAGCGAGCCAGATCTCTCTGCAGGTAAGAAATTGGATACCCCTTCTTTTTCAGAACTGCAGCTTGAAACATTATATAGAAACCCAGCGAATGCTGGAAGACATTTGGATCTACTCCTGAGTCATCTCCCGAAGTGTACAGTTACTACTTTGTAATGGGTGGTGAATCTATGCCTGTAAAAGGCCACACAACAGGTGGAAATGAACACTGCAGCACCCCCATGCTTGGGCCAGCTCTACCTGTTGAACTGCTGCCTGTGACACATTAAAACTATGAAAAGTGGCACGTAATTTGCTGTAGGTGAGAGTTCAAGATGGAGGTCATCATCTGAGGAATGATTGATCGCTACAAAATCTCGTTAGCTATATTTGGGGCAGACGTAGGGTTGCCAGCCTCCAGGTGGGGGCCTGGAAATTTCCCAGAATTATGACTGATCTTCAGACTGCAGCGTTCAGTCCCCCTGGAAAAAATGGCTCCTAAAGAGGGCAGACTCATTCGCATTATACCCTACAGAGGTCCCACCCCAGGCTGTACCCCGAGATCTCCGGGAATTTCTCAACCCAGAGTTGGCAACCTGGGGCAGAAGTCAATTTGGAAAGAACAAATTGCAGATCCCAAACCGCTACCAATGTTGACAAAGGAAAAGGGGCAGTGTGGTTAGAGTGTCAGACTAGGATCTGGGAGACCCAGATTCGAATGCCGACTCTAGCCATGGTTGCTTGCTGAGTACCCTTGGGACAGTCACACACTCTCAGCCTGTGCAATCTCATGGGGTTGTTGTGAAGATAAAATGGAGGTAGGGCTGCCAAACCACGGCGGGGGATCCGTGCGTCGTCGCAGGATCGCTGCCACGGGGGACAGTGATCCGCATTGCACCAGCGTCGCCAGGATGTGACACTACGCGTCGCTCTGGCAACGGGGCTGTTTGGAGTCCCGTTGCCAGGGCGACACGTAGCGTCACATCCTGGCGACGCCGGTGCAACGCGGATCGCTGTCCCCCCGCGGCAGCGATCCTGCGACGACGCACGGATCCCCCGCCGCGGTTTGGCAGCCCTAAATGGAGGAGAAGAGAATGATGTGCTAAACTGCCACCTCCTGTGGCAGCCATTTTACAGCAGACATTTTGTGACTGGCTCCACCTCCTGTGGCAGCCATTTTACAGCAGACATTTTGTGACTGGCTCCACCTCCTGTGGCAGCCATTTTACAGCAGACATTTTGTGACTGGCTCCACCTCCTGTGGCAGCCATTTTACAGCAGACATTTTTTTACAACAGACTGTGTCAGAATTCCAAATGTGCCCAAAGCCTCAAAAAGGTCGGGGACCCCTGATCTAGGATGTTGTATGCTCCACTCCCAGATCAGCAGTGTTTGGTGGGGGCTTCCAGGGTAGATCTACTTCTGTTTCAGTACCATTTCCAGGGCCTGGCTAGCGAGATCCACCCATGGCAAGGAAGAAGGTCAAACCCATCAAGATAACCTTGTTAACTATCAGACCTTCCTATTGGGAGTATCTGCTGAAAAGGGACATACGAATACAATTCGATAAGCAGAGAAGAATATGGCATGCAATATTAAGTTTCATTGCTTCATTCCAGGCCTGTGCGATGCATTATTTATTTACAACCCATGTTTCTCACTGAGACTCAGAATGGGTTGCTGTTGGTGGAAAGTGCCATCCGGTCATAGCTTACTGTGGCTGCCCCCTAGGGTGTTCAAGGCAAGAGATGAACGGAGGTGTTTTGCCATTGCCTGCCTATGCATTGCAAACCTGGATTGCCTTGCTGGCCTCCCACTGAAGTACTAACTGAAGCGGACCCTGCTTAGCTTCCCGTGATCTGAAGATATCGGGGTAGCCTGGACCATCTAGGTTAGGGCCAAAGCAAATTCCACAGTATAAATCGATGCCGTCAGTATAGGGATGCCAGGTGGGTTGGACAAGCCAGCAGGGGACGTACTAGGAGGCTCCAGGAGAGGGGGGGGGAGAAGGATGATGGGCCTTCATCACCCAGAAGTGATGTAGGCACATCAGGGACGTTGGGGGCAATGCTCTAGTTTGTGAGCAAAATATTATGGTAGAATTAGCTTCGAACCATAGAGTTTTGCCCAAAACCCAGAGTGTCACTCACACACACACACACCCCCGACAACATGCCTACATTACTTCCGGGTGACATAAGCACGTCAGATTTATTTCTGGCTTCTTCCCTTCCGGCGGGGGTAATGGGGGTTGTGGTGGAGAGGAGCACCTGAAATCAAGGGATCCCCCATCCTACTGGGGGACCTGGAAACCCTACGTCAGTATGGTAAGACTTTTAATAGGCACTGTACTAGACAGCATAATAAAAAGCAGAGACATCACCCTGCCAACAAAAGTCCGTATGGTCAAAGCAATGGTATCCCCAGTAATAATGTGTGGCTGCGAGAGTTGGACTATGAGGAAGGTCGAGCGCCGAAGAATAGATTCTTTTGAACTGTGGTGCTGGAGAAGACTCTTGAGAGTCTCTTGGACTGCAAGGAGATCAAATCAGTCAATCCTAAAAGAAATTAACCCTGACTGTACCCTGGAAGACCAGATAGTGAAGCTGAAGCTCAGATACTTTGGCCACTCAATGAGAAGGGAGCACTCACTGGAGAAGACCCTGATGCTGGGAAAGATTGAAGGTCAAAGAAGACGGGGACGGCAAAGGATGAGATGGTTAGACAGTGTCATAGATGCAACTAACATGAAATTAAGCAAACTCCAGATGACGGCGGAAGACCGGAAGGCCTGGCGTGATGTAGTGCATGGGGTTGCGAAGAGTCGGACTCGACTGTGTGAAGGAACAACAACAAGTACTAGGACCAGGACTACAGAACTTGAAAGAAGCCTAGACTACCAGACATGATAGAGACACAATGCATAAAAATGGTCTTACATAAGTAGCAAATACTGCAGCGACTGCAGGAGAATATATAAAGCAAATATATGGTTTTGTCTAAGTCCCTTTTTAAAGGTGCTTTCCAGAACAATTCCCTACATCGCCCTCTTACCTTGATAGAAATCCCCTCCTGAACGATTCAGTTCTGCATACTTTGTGAAATGCCAGAAATGCGGGAGCCTTTGTGACCTCCTCAGGCCAGGTATTCCACTAGGGTGGGGGCCGCAACAGAGAACGCACATGTACGCGTAGCTGTTGATCTTGCCTGAACGTGACCCAGCAGTCATGCACGGCAGCGGCCCTCGAGGGGACTCAGTAAATGTCCTGTTTTAACTGCCTGTCTGGGACTGCAAAACCAGGGAGAGTGTCAAGCCTCTCCCTGAGCCTCCATGTACAGCTGACGGACCGGGGCATGAGTTTTGGTGGACTTGGCTTAATTGAACCCAAAGCAGGCTAGACAAGTCCGTAAAATGTAAAGGAGAACTGGGGGGGGCAGGATCGGTTGGGACACGTCCATTGGCCCACTACGAGAGGGGTGCACGCATGGAGAATTCCACCACGGCTGCCACATTTAAGAATGATGAAACAGCCCCCTCTCTCCAGAGCTGCAGACACTCACACACACTTTATAAGAGGGAGGCAGGTAGGATGAGATGCCGGGTCCGCCGCTGCTGTGGGGATTGTGGTCCAATAGAAGATGGATCGCCTGTCTGGCAGGCTTGAGCGGAGACAAACAACCGCTGGGGCTGCGGGGAGGTGGCTCCAGGGAGGCGTGGAAACTGCCGAGAACCCCTTCAACTGCATCAGCAGATTCAGCCTCACACACACACCCCGTCTACTATCGAGATTGGCCGATTTCTAGGCTTCTTCTTTTTTAATAATAATTGCCCCCTTTTGAATTTCCGTCCCGAATCTTCGGCTTCCGAAAGCCCTGACTTGATTCGCAGCGCATTAGTGCTACTCCCGGCTTCCGTTTTTGATCCTTCCACTTTGTTTGGACTGGAGCAGGGTTGGGGTTTTTTCTCCCCCAGTGTGGTTCTTCTTCTTTTTTTGCCTTCATATGCTACCGACTTGTGCTCACATGCTGTTGACTCAAGATCCCCTCCCCCTTTTGGGTGCAGGGATCTAATCGACACGCAGATGAGCAGGAGTATCTCCATCACTTGTTTTTAAAAAGAAAGGAAGGTGCAAACTGTGAAGTGAGTGACAGGTGTGCATCGCACTTCCTCAGTTAATTTGAGGAATGCTCCAAGTTAAACTGGAAGGGGGGGCAAAGCCTGGTAACAGCAACCTGGGTCCTGGAGTTCTCCAGCAGTTACAATAGGGCGGGCTCTGTGGCATCACCTCCCTGCTGAGCCCCCTCCCTTCCTCAGCCCCCACTCCCGAACCTTCAGGAACTTCTCAGTCCAGAGCTGGCAATCTTACACATTCTGCTTTGGTTCTCTTAATTTAAGGAGCTGCGGTGGCTCAAGTGGTTAAGACGCTGAACTGCAGGCTGTGGAAGGTCGGTAGTTCAGCAGTTCGAGACCTGGGTTGCCGCATGACGGAGTGAGCTCCCGTCTCTAGTTCCAGCTCCTGCCAACCTAGCAGTTCGAAAGCAAGAAATTGCAAGTCGATAAATAGGTACCACTTCGGTGGGAAGGGAACAGCGCTCCGTGCGCCTTGGTGTTTAGTCATGCCGGCCACATGACCACGGAAACGTCTTCGGACAGCGATGGATCTTCGGCTTTGAAACGGAGATGAGCACCGCAACCCTAGAGTCGGATCCGACTGGCTTTCGAGCAAGGGAACCTCTCTTAATTTATCTGCAGGCCCTGTGGGACCTTATGAAATTCCGCAGGGCCTGCAAGGCTGAGATGTCCCACCAGGCTTTTTGTTGAGGAGAGTGACGGTTTCCATCTTGACTGGCACCCTCTTATGCTCTCTACATTAGTCTTACCTCTTTCCCCCTGCCCGCGAAGCGGCCGGCAGTCTGAAATGGGATTAATTTGTTCGCCATCTGTTTTAAAATGTGCCGCTTGGCTTTGTTTTATCTAGTGTACGTTTTTATTCACGTCGTACATCGCCCAGAGCCCTGCAGTAGCAGGGATTGGGCGATTAATAAGCTTAATTAATTAATAATAATAATAATAATAATAATAATAATTTTTGAATGTTAAGCCAGCCTTTCTCTCCGCAAGAAGACACAGCCACCAACAGAATCCAGAACGTATCAAAATGTAAGAACATAAGAGACGCCAATGTTGGATCAGGCCAAAGTAAATTGCTGTTTACTTGTAATTATTGTGGCAACACAATCTAAGAAGGTTATTTGTGGACCATAGGTTGATTTTATATCTACTGAGCTAGTGATTGCACTAAAAAGATTGTATGCGCATATTCACTTTGTGCCTGGCAATTTCCTTTATGGTCCTAATTGAAATTATATTTTGTATACATTTTTGATTGTGTTTTATGAGTGTAACTATTTACCATCTAGCCACACTTGTATGACCTCTGAGGAAGGCCGATCCGGCCGAAACACGTCAGGTCATTTTTTTAGCCCTGGTTATGATTATGGTTTATGTATATTGGCTGTAATTGGGCCCCTATACATGTATCAATAAATACATGTACTTCTTTTTATGAATAGGTTTTAATATTGGCCCTCTTTTCCACTAAACCTTTGTTTGGTTTTGGATCAGGCCAAAGGCCCATCCAATCCAACACTCTGTCACACAGTGGCCAAAAATACCAGGTGTGCTGATAAGGCCCCATCAAAATCAAGTTGGAAACTGACATTTGATTAAATGCCAGCAGCCTCGTAAAACCATGCAGAAAGGGTACCAGTCAGCCCAAGTGTATCCTGATGCGATGGAACAAGGCTCAGTGATGGCTTCCTGAAGCTCCACTGATTTTAATGGGGTTTGGTCATGATTAGCTTTTACCGGATGGTTCCCATAAAATGGTAGAAGCTTGCTTCAAGGGGGGAACGGAGTGTTTCTCTTGTTTGCTAGAAGGACACAGTCACACTCTGGTGAAACTTTGTAAGAACGTTGGCTGGACCATGGCATTAGAGTGTCCGATTAGGATCTGTGTTCAAATCCCCGCTCTGCCGTGAAGATGACTTACGAGCTTTAGGCCAAGGACTCTTCTTGAGCCAGACAGACACCTCACTAGGTTATCGTGAGGATAACATGAGAAAGGACCATGTATACTACCCTGAGCTCAAGGGTGGGATAAAAATGTCAATACACTGTGCCCTCCCTCAAGACACCCCTCTTTCTCCCAGAGATGGTGCAAAATCAAAAGAACTCGGGCTGTGCAAGAGAGAGAGCCAACCATCCTATCGTCTTTCCTCCCCTATAGAGAACAGTGTTTTTATGGTGAATTGATCTCTCTGGACAATGGACAATACTGACCTTTATGCAACAATGGTTTGACTACATATAAAGCGGCAAACAATGAGATGGTCACAGTCCAGAGGACTTACAATGTATGAATCATACAACTGTGATGAAGAAGCATTCACAATTATTTATCTAAAGGTGTTATACAAAACATTTTGGGAGAACTTTTTTCCTAGAATTAGAGATGTTGCTTCTCAAGCTATGAGAGTTAGAGAACTCATGAGTATGCAGCTTTTTGTTGCTTGAAGAACTCCATACTTCGCATTGACTGGCACAATTCTTGGTCAGAAGAAGACACATTGTCGAAACGGCAGCACCAATCCGGAGACCACCGTCCCGCCTTTTCGCTTCTGTTCTATTGTATTCTTGTAATAATCACATTCAGAAAGTAATGTTTTGTATAACATCTTTAGATAAATAATTGTGAATGCTTCTTCATCACAGTTGTATGATTCATACATTGTAAGTTGACTACATATAAGGCATTGTCATGTGTTCTTTTTAAGGGGACGGGCTGTGGCTCAGTGGTAGAGCCTCTGCAATGCATGTAGAAGGTCCCAGGTTCAGTTCCCAGCATCTTCAGTTAAACATATCCAGAGCAGGCTATGATAAAGACCTTGATCAGATACCCTCCCAGCCATCGAGAGCAGGGGATATGAGTTACCCATAGGTAGGCTTCACTGGATTTAGCTAGCTGTGGTACAGACCAATAAGGTATGCCTTATTGGTGGGGTGGGGGTGATGTGATACCTTGAAGCATCCCTGCCTGGAATGCCAATTAGAGACAGGCAATGAGATCAGACCAGCTCCTCCCACTATTTGGAATGAGTGCTATCCGCAGGGCCGGCTCACTCACTAGGCGAACTAGGCGGTCGCCTAGAGCAGGACGGCCCTTAGGGGCGCCAAACTGAACCCGGCCCCATACTCTGGGAGTTTCTTGATTATTTGTGTTTTTCATTCTTCCAAAAATGCATTTATTTTTGAAAATTGGTGGACGCACTGGGGGGGGGCGCCAGAAGGGATCCTCGCCTAGGGCGCAAAATAAGCTGGGGCCGGCCCTGGCTATCCGCGGGGGGGCACAATGCTTTAACGATATGCTCTCCTGTTGTCTCCCTCCCTGCCCTCTTCCTAGCAGAGTCATCGGCGGCGTGGACGGACTGCAGATCCAGAACGAGCGGACCCGCTCCATGCTGCTCTTCACCAATGTCACTGCCCGGCATTATGGCAACTACACTTGCCTGGCTTCCAACAGTTTGGGCTCGTTCAATATCACCTTACGGCTTATCAGTGAGTCCCCCGTGGTCCTGAGCAAGCTGTCTCAACTGTCAACAGGTTTTCCCACCAAACCAGGTTTTGGAGACTGAAGCCCCTTGGGGGTTTGGAAGGGCTTGGGGCTGAACTCGAGATGGCTAATGGCAATCCCGGAGCATGGTTTCTGAAAGTGGGGTGTGTAGGGGTACTAGCAAGGGGGGCTAGAGAACACAACTTCAGACCAAGAAGTCTGGGTTCATGGGTCCCCCCCCCCACTGGGGCTCACAACCTCCCCCTGGGATTATGGAAAGGGGGCAACTAATTAAATTTGTGGGATTCACTGCCAGTGGATGTCGCGATGGCCATGAACATTGATGGCTTCAAACAGTGATTAGGCTGATTCATGAAGGATCGACTCGTCAATGGCTACTAGTCATGGAGACCAAAGAGACCCTCCATATTCAGAAGCAGGGCAAACCTCTGTATACCTGTGCTAGAAGGCAACATCATGGGGAAGGCCTTGACTTTTCTGCCCTGTTTGTTGGACCTCTAGGGCAACTGGTTTGCCACCATGTGAGACGGGCTGCTGGACTAGATGGACCACCCATCTGATCCAGCAAAGCTCTTCTTATGTTCTTGTGAGGAGCTGCCCATATTTGCTGTGGTGTGAATACTTCAGGTTGGAAATGAAGTGGTTTTGAAGTTGAACATTTTGTAGAAATGAGGGAAGGAAGAGGAGTAGCGCAAAACTGGGGCCAGGATCAAAACATAAGAATATAAGAAGAGCCCTGCTGGATCTGACCAGTGATCCATCCAGTCTAGCATCCTGTCTCACACACCAGCCAACCAGTTGCACTGAAGGTCCAGCAACAGGGTATAGAGGCTGAGCCTTTCTCCTAATGTCGCTTCCTGACACTGGTATTCAGAGATTTACTGCCTCGGAACATGGAGGTTCCATTCAGTCACCATGGCTGGTAACCAATGATAGACCTATCCTCCGTGAACAACATGGAGGGGAAGACGTATGTAGGATGCTGAAGGAGCTTTGTGTGTCTGTTTCCCTCAATCTGTGTTGGCGGAGAGATGCCAAAGGTCTAAGAGAGCCAGCGTGGTATAGTGCTTAAGTGTGGCAGACTCTAATCTGGAGAGCCGGGTTTGGTTCCCCGCTCCCCCTCCACACAAAGTCTGCTGGATGACCTTGGGCCAGTCCCAGTTCTCTCAGAACTCTCTCATCCCCACCTACCTCAGAAGATGCCTGTTGTGGGGAGGGAAAGGCAAGGCAAGTGTAAGCCGCTTTGAGACTCATTAAGGTAGAGAAAAGTGTGATATGTAGAAATCTTCTGTTCTTGTAGTAAGAGGGAAAGAAGCGGGAATTAATTCTGGAGTTGACAACTAGGTACAGGACTCTATATCCTATATCTCTGGTCAACAACTCTAGCCTGGGGAGTCTTCCTCCAACTTCAGTGTCTCTTCTTAATGACAATTTCCCTTTTCCCACAGGACCAGGTTCTCTGGAAAACATGGCTGTCGCCGGCCAAACATCTCCCCTCTTCTTGGGCCTGCTGTCCTGCGTGTTTGTGACTCTGTTGTTTAAAATTTAGGGCCGGCCAGGGAAACAAAGCAGAAACAAGGAAAGGAAACTAGTGGAAGGGAAAGGATCCGAAAGAGAGAGAGAGAGAGAGAGTGAGAGAAAGCAGCATCTCTACATTCTGGGAAAGATGAAGCGAGAGAAATGAAATTTATCAAGAACCCCATCACTGTGAGGGATAGAAGAAAACAAAACACACACAAACACACACACAACAACAACAAATATGCATTTGTTTCTACAGCCATTGATCTTCACCCTCCATCTCAGACACTTCCAGTCGAACTTGTTATTTAACACAACTGAAAAGACAGAGGGCTCTAAAGGGTTAACTGCAAACAACATCCCCCCCCTCCCCACCACCACCTCTGCGACTTAATAAGCCACCATCATTCTCTTCCTTGAGTGAACTGGACCTTTCGAGAACCCAAGGCACCATCCTGGAATGCCAGTTCCATAAAGGTGTTTTTTGGGGGGAGGGGGTGTTTGGGGGTTATTGTGTTTGTTTTTTCTTCTTATTTTTCGTCTGCTATTATTCGGGGCGGGGATTTCAGCAGTTTGTCTGCATTTCTGGGCTTCCTTTTTTACTTAGTTCAGGCTGGGCTGAGAATCTCCTGTGCAAAATGGAATCATTTCCCCCAGTTCCTCCAAACGGATTTGCGTCGTCAGCTTCGACCCGCGCCTCGGGCTGGGAAACTTGGAAGTGAGAGCGGGAAGGCGATCGGCCCAGCCGCACAGCTTAGACACCGGACGCGTCTCCTTTTTAAAACTTTTTGGCAGAGCCTGACTTCATTTACGCTCACGCCACAAGAACCGGCCTGGCGGCTGGCATTGGGACTCGAACCCACAGCCCTTCGACGTGACGCCACTTCAGGGTCCTTGGAAGAACTCGTGTGTCAGTGAACTGAGTTTGCTCAGTTTTTGAGGCCTGGCATATCTACCCCTTAAAATGCGGGGGGATAAGAAGGTCCTAGCCGATGAGGTCGGTCACCAGGTAACTTTTTGTTGTCTATAGGCTGAAGCAAGGAAGAGGGGAAAATCCATCGCTGCTTGTTGCATCAGGCAGTGCCGAATGTAAAAGTACTGGGGGGGCAGGGGGAGTCTCCAGGTTGCAACCTGGTAACCCTGTTTTGCAAAGATGCAGTCTCATTTCAGGCTGGGGAATTGTCCTTGCTTGATACGCCAACCGTTTCTTCATTGGTCGGCATTACATTTTTCCCTCTCGAAAAATCGTTCTGTGGGACATCTGCTAGCTCCTTAAATCAATGACATTCGTTTGCACTTTCACAAAACCTTTTCCCAGTGATTTCCCTAGTGGTGAGAAGTCCTACCCCCCCACACCCCCATTTATTCTCCCTCTCTCTATATTTGTTGAACGAAAGGACTGTGCACTTGAAATTTTCCATGTTTATGCGTCTCTTTTATCATTGTTTTTTTAAACCTAGAAATATTCTAAAGTTATCATTATTCATTGCACCTTAGAAACCCCTGACTTCAAAATCCATACCCAACACAGAGGGTAATCCCTTGGATTAGGATGAACTAATGTGTCCTAAAATACTGAGCTAAAGCTTTTGAGTCCTCCAGAATTCTTCTTCCGGCTAGACTTTCAGTAAAGATATTTTTTATTAAATAAGTAGGAGAAAAGGGGGATGAGAAAGATCTTTCAAAGCGTAATAGAAAAGGCCCAGTCCAAGATTTGTTTACGATGGAGTGCAGGAGGTGTTATGCAATCAATATTTAGGTTAGACCTTGCTAGGTTCCAGACAGATTTCAGGTTGCCCCGGAGGGCTCCTTGGGTCAGAAAAGCGATAAATGGCTGTTCAAGCCTTTGAAAAGATACAGGCTGCTCATAATCTGGGTTTTCTTTCAAATGGAGTGATAGCCAGGGTCTAGTGCATTCTATTGCACCTCCCAGAATCCCAGAATTCGATAGCGGGTGCAAGATTCGGCATCCCGAGCTTCCATTCAAAATGAAATATTTCCAGTCCCGACCACTGTCTAGAGAGTTTGAAAGGCGAGTAGCGAATCTCTGATTATATCTCTGGCCCAAGAAAACTTCCGGTGGTCACGGGAGGCCCTTATGTTCCCCGTCGAAGATCTTGCTGTTCTCTGCAGCTAGGAAAATAAAGCTGGAGGAAAATGGTTACTTGGATTTTATTTTCACCATTTGGAGGCAGCTTGGATCGCTGCTCCTGGTGTGTGTGCGTGCTCCTGGTGGTTTTGCTCCTGGTAAACAGGTTGGGCAGGTTTTTGTACCATTTGGGGGTGGAACTGCATATTACACAGCCGTTACCTATCTACCAGTGGGAATGAAGCAAGTATCAGGACTGAGAGCGTGCGATTCCAATCTAATAACAGTGTAATCCTAAACAGAGTTAAAGGTAAAGGTTCCCTTGCTCGAAAGCCAGTCGAGTCCGACTCTAGGGTTGCGGTGCTCATCTCCATTTCAAAGCCAGCGCTGTCCGACATTTCCGTGGTCATGTGGCCGACATGACTAAACACTAAGGCACACGGAACGCTGTTACCTTCCCACGGAAGTGTACCTATTTATCTACTTGCAATTTCTTGCTTTCGAACGGCTAGGTTGGCAGGAAAAACAGAGTTACACCCTGCTAAATCCGTTGAAACCAGGTGGGTTTAGATGGGCATAACTCGGTTTAGGATTGCACTGTAAATAACTCACTCCTGATGCCTTTTCATCATTTAGGGGCATATATTCAGCGGTTCCCCAGACACAAAACGGCATCTCCTTCTGACATGTAGAAAAGCGGCTCCTCCATTTAAGATTGTCAACATCAACATAGGGCCTGGAATTTTCCCAGAAGTACAACTGACTACAGAGATCTGTTGCCCTGGAGGTAATGGCAGCTTTGGAGGGTAGACTCTGTTTCCTCAACTCTGTGGTATACCACAGATTCTAGGAGAAATGGAAGTCCTAGAGTAGCATCACATCCCCACTTAACTCTCTCCCCTTCCCCAGGGACTGCCCCCAAAATCTCCAAAAAATTTCCAAGCTGGAGATGGCAACCCTAATTTCAAACATGTCTTTTTGACTACAGAGAACAGAGAAACTTTGCCTCGATAACATTGTGGCTTGAAAATTTGGAGTGTGCCGCTGCTACATCATGAAGTGGAATCCTTCTGAAATTATCCAGATTCCTCCCCAGGTTTTTGAGTTCCATTGTGGTGCGTTAGAATTTCTCCATTGATCCTTTTTTTAAAAAAAATTGCCAGATTTTGTATAGTGCACTGCAGAGTGCTGCAGTTTGCATCATTTCACTCCTTTGGATTATCAGTAAAGACACAGCAAATGTTTAAAAACCCTTCAAAAGAGCAAACTTGAAGTGTTTATGTTTCTATCAAGATTCTCCCTGTTATTTGGAGTCGGCACACCTACACATTGGGAAAACACTGCACACACACACACAAAAATCTTGCGATGTTAGGATCACAGGCTGCCTTCTTTGTGCTTCCTCAATGCACAAATGAACTGAAGCAATTGAAAGCTACAGCAAACTGCTCACGCTCCAATTCCTGAATTAATTTTAGAAATTCTCCTGGCTTAAACAGAATTAAGGAACTGTGGAATGCAGCACAGATGGATATTCGGAGCCAAAGAAAGAGCAGAATAGGGGGAATCCGTTCACCCCTAATTGGTGCGTTCTCTGTTATTACGCATTACTGACAGTGCTATCCTAAGCAGACTTATACCCTTCAAAGCCTGTTCCTGTCAATGGACTTAGAAGGGTGTAACTCTGTGTAGGACAGCACTATGAGAGAGTGCGGAGAAGATGCTACAGAACTCGTATTTCTAAAAATAACCTTTTGGGGGGCCATGAAGTCACAGCCGACTTATGGTGACCCTGTAGGGTTTTCGAGGCCAGAGATGTTCAGGGGTGGTTTGCCACTGCCTGCCTCTGCGTTGTGACTCTTTTATTCTTTGGTGGTCTCCCGTCCAAATACTGAGCAGGGCCAACCCTGCTTAGCTTCCGGGATCTGACGAGATCGGGTCAGCTCAGACCATCCAGGTCAGGGTCATGGTAACTACGGGGCTGTAATATACAGTTGCACCCATCAAAACTTGCAAAACAGTCCACCGTTGGACAAAACACCTGAGCACACCATGGGAAGTGAAGCCCATCTTGGCCCACTTCTCGACTCTCCTGAAAGCAATTTCTGTCTCCGGTCTAAGTTATGCAAAAATATGCAAATGCATAGCAATTTGCTCAATTTCCACATCCTATTCAGGTTGCAGCTTTTCCTGGCATCGGGTTTATATGCGCTCGTCCTGAATGTTAACGACAGGACCCACAACCCTATGCAGGTGTGTGTATGTTAGGATTCTGCTGAATTCGGCTTTCTGAAAATCTTAGCTGTTTGTTTTGTCTTGTTGAAGAGCAAGCGTCTCGTTCTTACGGTTAGGGCAATGTGTTTGAAAGTCTGTGTGCGACGCTGCCGGAATCACCAATCTCCCAAAGCCAAAGATTTCCACGGGAAGGACTTCTGTGGCCTGACTGGACAACAGCTCAAATGACACATAAACAAGTTGGTCAATTTGCATAATTTATCCAGGTTGCAGAAATGGGCTTTTTGTTTCAGAATTTCCATTACCTCAGTGCAGATTTTCCCTTTTTGAAGGGAACCCCTGGTTACAATCAGGGGTCGTTTCGTAGAAAAAGAGCTAGGGGAACTCATTAGCATAACTCATTAGCATATGCCACACCCCCTGACATCACCGGAAGTGTGTCATAAGGCCACACCTCCTGACATCACCGGAAAAATGTCATAAGGCCACACACCCCACCCCCAACGGTCCCGGCCGCCGGTGCCGGCCTTGCAGCTCCACTGCCAAGCCCCATTAAGGGCCCGGCGGTGGACCTGCAAGGCCGGCGGGAGTGCAAGGAAGCCCCACCAAGGCCCTCCCTGGCCCCAGGCAGGCAGGGGTGGGGAGAGGCAGGGAGGAAGCAACTTACCCTCCCTCTTCTCCTGCCTCCTCCTGGCTGAATGAGGGCCGGAAGCGGGGTGGCCGGAAGCAGGGGGCGGGACTTCGTCATGTGCCCCGCCCCCCGTACCTCACCCGGGGGAACTGTGTTCCCCCGCGTTCCCCCCCGAAATGACCTCTGGTTACAATCAAGAATGCTGGATCCCTGATCAATAGCTGCAAAACCCCTCTGGGCATGGGAAGGGCTAGGCTTATCCCCAGCACAAAGGCATCCCACTTCCCCACTTCCGCCTGCCTTTAGATTCTGTGGCTTCCAAGTCGCTTCCCTTTGCAGGGGTTACTGGCATCGGAGGAGGTAGTCCTGAGGATCAGCAGGCAGTGGAAGGGCTGAGTCTGGGAAAAGCTAAGAAGGGATGGTCTTCAGATTGCTTGCTTGAGAGTAGGGAGGCATTGCAAAGACGACTACTTCTGGTTTTTTTCCTTCCAAAAGATTTTGAGCTGGAAGTTCCAGAAGAGAAAGTGGAGAGAGGAGGCATTTATAATACCAATGGGCATTCTGGCTAATGTCAGGTTCTTGGTTCACATTGCAAACTCAACTGGAGCAAGAGCTGCTTTTGGCCTTGTGTGGCTTCCGGTGGGCAGTGCACAGAATTAGGGGCTGGTTGCAGGCTTTTGCATAGGTGTGGAGGGGGACGTTGTTCAGCTGTTATTGCCTTCAGACTCGTACTTGGTTTTGTGTTGTACTGTGGGTTCTGATCCAACCTGTTTTTTTTTTTGTAAATTCCTGTAATGCTTCAAGCAATACCCAGCAAAATCCAAAAGGAGCTCCATTCAGCATAGCCGAAACTGCTGCAGTGTCTGTCTGTGTTTGTCCTAAGTGCCCGCTGGTTTAGTGCTGGTGTTGAGTGGCGGTTTCCCCCCTCCCTGGGGAAATCATGCCTGGAATGATTCTTAAGCAATGTGTATACCTAGCATTCATTTTTAAGTTCATGAAAAGATAAGTGCATGATTACTTAGGGCTTTTCTGCATCACCATTTCCCTCGCTTGTAAGTGCCTCTTTTGGGGGGAACGGGGGAGGTTCCTGTTCTGCATGTGTTCTGCTCCCTCTAGTTGTCAATTTGATATTACGTTGGTTTATGTCCGGCATAAAAACCTCCGCTTTAAATCTGCAGAGAGATGCCAGACACAAACCGGTGTAATACTAAACTGACCACTAGAGGGAGCAAAACACATAGAACAGAAAAACCTCAATGAAGAAATGGGAACTTACAAGCGGGGAAGAGGAGCCTCTAAGCATACCTGCAACGCTTTCAGAACTTTTTTTTTTTGAAGTGGTTACCAGTTAGAAGCGAAATTGACTACACCAGGCCTATTTCCCATTTAGTTAGTTTCACCACCGTGATTAATTAGCCAGGGGATAACGGAAGAAGCTTTCATTAGGAATGAAGAAAGTGCAATGAATGGGCTGTTACCCCTGTGTCACAAGATCCTTCCTTCCTCTGTTAACGTCTATAGAGTTATGAAAGGATAAGGCCGTGGGCAAGTCAGTTTCATTCCACCATGGAAATAATCTGTATTCATTCCAGAGCATCCATATCAGTCTTTCCTACCACTGTCGACACTGCTTAGTCACCACCCCTGGTATCTAGGTTATGGCAGCCAGGCATAATTTAAAGCAGATTTTGAGCTTTTCAATACACTAAGCCAGATGTGATCAGTAGTGTCCAAGGGCACTGTGACAAGGAATGAGCCTAGCACAGGGGTGCTTTAAGTCCACCCTGAGGATCCTGCTGGCTGTCATTCGTTTATTTTTAATATTACCAATTTTATCCCTTGCCTTTCTGCTCTCATAAGCACTACAATGATGGCTAACGAATTAAAAGCACACATAAGAAAACCACATCTTAAAAACAATTAAAACCAACAAAAAAGCCATTAAAAGCAACAACAAACCCCCACATCATGAAAACAATTAAAACAAGAGCTAAAATACATACAAAGAACATAAAAACAACAATGAAAAGGAAGGAGGGATCACTGAGTGAATGCCAAATGAAAAGAGTCTTAACCCACTAGTGGAAGATGATAACAGAATGGGACAGACATACCAGAGTTTTTGGAGCCATGACCAAAAAGGCCCTCGCCTGGGTTGCCACTCGCATAATCTCAGATGGTGGGGGCACCCAAAGCAAGATAGCCAAAGATGACTAGTGGTCAGGACGGTTCATAAGGAACCAAGTGGTCCTTCAGGTATGTTGGTCCCAAACTACATGGGGCTTTGAAGGTCAAAACCATCACCTAGAATTGTACCCGGAAACAAACTAGAAACCAATGTAGACAGGGAAAGACTGGAGTGATATGCTCCCCATGACTCACTCTGGCCAATATCATGGCTGCAGTATTCTTCACCAATTGACGTTTCTGAACATTTTTCAAAAGGCAGCCCCATGTAGAATGCGCTGCAGTAACCTGATCCAGACGTAACCAGGACATGCAACACAGTGGCCAGTGGCTTCATGCGTGTGTTAAGCACTATCAAGTGGCTTCATAGAACAAAGAACAGCAAGGAGTGGCAACGTAAGAAAGGGCCTTCTCGGTCATAGCTAGGGATGCCATTCTCCAGTTGGGGCAGGGGATCCCCTGATATTCGGGCCTCTTCCTTTCTGCCGGCCACCTGGCTGGCGGGGGGAAATCCCATCCCCAAACATGACATAATGACATCACACGGAAGTGATGTCATTACGTCATGCGCACATCACTCTCTCCCTCCCAATCCCGGGAAGTCCCTCTCCCGCCACCAGGTCGATCTGACCTGGCAACCCTAGTCGTGGCACTAAACTTTGGAACTCCATCCCCAGGGAGATTCGTCTGCCTCCCTCTGTCGGTGTTGTTTGCCAGCAGGTGAAGAGCTTTTGGGGTTTTTTCTGGCATGCCCCCAATCACAGTTTCTGGCCCTCCTTGCAGTCCTCTTTGTGTATGTATTTTTAATTGAAATGTAGTAATGTTGACTGCTTTTTAAAAAATTGCTCAGATGTTTCAATGTTTTTACGTTCACCACGTCGCGGGCCCTGATCAGCTGGAAAGACGGCATAAAAGCGTTCTAAATAATAATAATCATCATTTTGATGTGCAATATTTATGTCGTGCCATTTTGCAGCAGCTGTTCCTTTTCATGGGTTTTGGGCAGGACCATGGCTCTGGGATTGGGACCCTGTGCTGATTCTTTTCCATTCTGGAAAGACCTTAAAGGTACCCCACCTGAGATGATCCCTTCACTGGGGTCAGGGTAGCCCCTACCAGGGGTCATTTTGTAGAAAAAGAGGTGCAAGAGCTCATTAGCATAACTCATTAGCATATGCCACACCCCCTGACCTCACCAGAAGTGTGTCAGAAGACAACACCCACCGCTCAGGCTCCACTGGACTGTTTTGGATTGCTAGCTATTGGGGGGGGGGGAACGAGCAGAACGCCACTCACAGAGGAGGGAGAACTTGTGCCTGAATAAACCTTGATCTTAAAGGTTGGGCCCAGTGGTCTGGTTTGGAGTGCGGTGCGGGGGGGGGGGGCTCTGCAACTTACCTGGCTGCTTCTTGCTCCTTGCGGTCTGGGGTTGCTGGGAGCAGGGGCGGGGCTTGTTGCATATGCCCACCCCCTGGGCTCTCTACTGCCGGAGCTCCGCTCCTGTGCGTTCCTGCAGGAAATGACCCCTGACCCCCTACCCCCCCTCTCCCATCCTCCACTGCAATATGTCCTAACCCGTCCAATTGCTTCATCCACCAGTTTCTGTCCGTCCACAACAACGGGTATTACTATTTAGCATTGGTTTCAGAGTCAGTATATAGAGTAGAAGTGGGACATTCCTTCTTCCACCTTCCAGCCCTGAGAGGGCTTGCATGTCTTCATTAGATGAACAGAACCAGGATGGAGGCAAGGTCGGGGATAAGTAAACAGTGGGGACTGGCAGTGGAAGAAGAGGCATGAGGCCATTCGTAGGTCCAAGGTGCTGAATACGTGCTCCCAGCGAATAACCATGTGGACCCTCTGGATGCGGCAGTGTAGAGATTACAGGAGGCAGCAAAATGGCCAGATGACTGACAGCCACTATCTGAGCAGCGCAATTTGCAAACAACTTCGGCCCGATTGAAGTCCATAGATGTTAATTTTAACAGGTTTCATGAATTGGTGCTACCAATTGGGGAGGGTTTTGCCGAGATCTCTTGCAGGAAACAAAATGGGGTTTGAACTGATTTGCCTGGTAGTAGTACAGGAAGTTATATACTTGGTACAGGAAGCAGTTTCCCTGTTAAGTAGTACAGGAAGTAATGTGCTTGGTGGTACAGGAAGCAGTTTGCCTGTTAAGTAGTACAGAAAGTAATGTGCTTGGTGGTACAGGAAACAGTTTGCCTGTTAAGTAGTACAGGAAATACATTTCTTGGTAGTGGTCCAGGAAGGAGTTTGCCTGGCAGTGATACAGGAAATAGCCCCTTGATTAATTGTAGAATTCAGAATTCTCTTACCTCCTAGACAATCTTGATATTGAACCTCTGGTAGGCTTGAGATGACTTTGGTGTGGTGGTGGAAAGTGCTGTCAAGTCACAGCCAACTTACGGTGACCCCACAGGGTTTTCAGGCAAGAGACATTCAGAAGTGGTTTGCCATTTCCTGCCTCTGCGTTGGACTTCCTTGGTGGTCTCTCATCCAAGTAATAAACCTGGGCCAACCCTGCTTAGCTTCCAAGATCCAAGAAGATCAGGCTAGCCAGAGTCATCCAGACAGGCCCGTAGCTAGGAATTTCTGTCGGGGGGGATTTTAATTCTTTGGTGGGGGCACTGTGGCACTGACTAAATCAATTAAAGGTAACCCATGAGCTTCAGCCAGTCCCAGAGAGCGGTGTGGGGCAGGGGGAAGGCAAGGAGAAGTGGCGGCACAGGGGGAGTTCGTGGCGGCTGCTACATCTTGCCAGAGAGTCAGGGGGGCTGGGCTGAAAGGAAGTTGGGGGCCTTGGCAGGAAGTTGGGGGGCCGGGACCCAAAGTGCCCCACTGTAGCAACGGGCCTGCATCCAGGTCAGGGCTGAGATGAGTTTACATGATCGTGTTGTACTGAGAAATCTTACCATAAAGCAATACCATAAAGCAAGCCATTCCTGTCATTTCCCCAAGTTCGAGTGCTCTTATAAATGACATGATCGTGTTGTACTGAGAAATCTTACTGTAAAGCAAGCCATTCCTGTCATTTCCCCATGTTCGAGTGCTCTTATAAATACGTCCCAACATAACAAAAGGGAAACAGAAGTGAAGGTTTCCGCTGCAAAAAGAGAAATGCAGGTGGCCCATTGAAAACACGCCAGCAGCAAGGATTTCTCACCTCTTGGTGCGATTCCTTTGTCAAGCACGATCCTGTAAAAACCGTCCACGCTGACATTTTCACACAGGATATTTTAAAAAGTCTTTGGGCGTCTCTCGTGATGCTTTGTGTGCATGTATAGATGATTTTAATGCCGAAGCCAAAGACCAAGAGAGCCCCTTTTAAATGGATTTTCTAGCCAGGCGGCAGCATTTGTGCTGGAAGAGGTTGTGCACAGAATGGAACTGCGTGGTAAACCTGGGCCAGAGGAACATGGCTGGTGGGCTTAGCTAAAGCACAGAATGAGACCTGTATTTCTGTTTCTCTCTCCTTTCCTGCATTGCAGACTGCCACACATACACACACACACACACCGGGCTCAGGAGATTAGAGGCAAAGGGACGTAAAACATGGTCTGAAGCGTGCATTATGGTGGCTGCCGCGACTTGTGATTTACTTGCCTAAAAGTCCCTACTATGCAGGCTTTGCTTCTGAAAGACAGATTCGAGTGTTATAGACAGCACACTTGCAGTGCAATCCTATGAAGACTTACTCTAATCTAAACCTACCGAAGTCAATAAATTTAGACTGGAGCAAATGCTTCTGAAAGACAGATTCGAGTGTTATAAACAGCACACTTGCAGTGCAATCCTGTGAAGAGTTACTCTAATCTAAACCTACCGAAGTCGATAAATTTAGACTGGCGCAAGTCTGCACAGGATTACACCGCTAATCCTAATCGTCTGAATTTGTTCTGGGATTCTGGAGTTTTGAATTACTCGGGCTCGTTTGCATTCGCGATCTTCCTTCGTATTTTGTCTGGAGAGATGCACACGCAAAGTCCCCCCTGATAAAAAATTGAAAAAAAAAAAAAAAAGGTCAGGGTAGGATGATAGGTATGGTTGTGTTAAGATTCTTTTTGTGTGGTGTTTGACCGGTGCAAAGGAGCACCTGTACCTATCAGGAAAACGCTGCAGAAAAACAGAATCTTGACAAAATCATATTGTGGTCACATCCAGGTTGTTTTTCTTGCAGCCGGTGTGGTATAGCGATTAGGTTTTTCAAGTACAAACCGGGAGACGAGTTCGAATCTCCATTCTGCCATGAAACTCACTGAACAACTGGGCCGGTCAAACTCTCAGACAAAAAGTGCAGTCCTATGTAAAGGGACTCCAATCTATTAAAATCGGTGGGGTTAGAATAGAGTACTTTCCATGGAATTGCACTGTACCCTGTCTTTCTCAGACAAAAGGTGCAGTCCTATGTAAAGGGACTCCAATCTATTAAAATCAGTGGGGTTAGAATAGAGTACTTTCCATGGGATTGCACTGTACCCTGTCTTATGGGGTTGTTGTAAGGATAAAATGGGGAAAGGGACCATGTATGGTCCTTGGTAGAATAACAAAAAATCAGTAAATAAACTACAAACATGCATTTGTGACATAGACAGAACGTAGGGTCGCCAGGTCCCTCCTGGCCACTGGTGGGGGATGGCGGAGGCAGGGATGCCCGATCCAGGTTGGGAAACACCAGGAGATTTGGGGGTGGAGCCTGGGGAGGACAGGGACCTCAATGCAGTACAATGCCATAGAGTCCGCCCTCCGAAGCATCACTTTTCTCCAAGGGAACTGATCGCTGTAGTCTGGAGATGAGCTGTAATTCCGGGGGATCCCCAGGTCCCACCTGGAAGCTGGCATCCCTGACTTTCACCAATAACTGGGGCAAACAAGCCTTCTCCACTCTGAATAAAACATCAGTGATGGACAGTAGACTGAAGTTGTACTGCAAGTCTGAAACATTACCACATTAGGAACTCTTGTGTATATGGCATCCCTATTAAAAAAAAAAAAAAGACAGAAAGGAGCTGAAAACTGCCGCAAATGGCATATGATCCAGTTCTGGGATTTTTATAAAGACGTTCTCCAAATTAAAACTCCCAGATAGGTAGCTGTGTTAGTCTGTAGCATCAAATTCAAACAGCAGTCCAGGGGCTCCCTTTAGAGACTTCCAAAATTAATTCTGGCATATCTTTTGGTGAATCAGAGCTCACTCCATCAGGTTCATGGAACAGACATTCGTTTGGCAGATGTGTTTGTACTAAAAGCTGCAAACAACAGAAAGACGGGGGAGGGGGAGTTTACAAAGGTGATTTCCACACGGATACGGGCTTGCGTGGTTTCCCCACTGCCGCTGGGAATTCCTGATCGCATGTTTCCTGCCCCAGCTGTTGGCAGTGTCCCTGAGCCCCCAGGGCTTTTAAATTTTTTTAAAATTGGCAATTATATTTCATTATACTGATAAAACATTATAACAATGTGTGTATCAGGTTTCTTTCTTTCTTTCTTTTTTAAAAGAAAGTAAGTCTCTAATTATGTCCATTGTGAAGATATGCCTTTCCACCAACATCTCCATCACGGAAGGGACTAGAGACTTACTTTTGAAAAAGAAAATGCAAGCTGTGCATTCAGAGAATCTGGTATACAAGTTGTTATAGGTGTGACGTAATAATTCAGTTGTCAAGTTTTTTAAAGTCCCCAGTTGGCAGGCAGAGGGAATGGCTGCTGTAGGGACAGAGTCAGGGGAAATGTTGCCGGAAAATCCACACTTACCCACACAGAAGCCACCCAGGCTTTCCTGCAATATTTCCCTAAAAATTTGCAGCAAAGCAGATTTGACAAAGACTGGAGAAAAGCCAGGAACACCCCCTGGATGTGCACGAATGCACCCCGATGCTGTGAGGGAAGCAGAAAAATAAACCGCTTCCCAACAGAATTGAACTCGGGGCATATAACCAGGGTGGAACTGGCCAAAGATAGACAACTGAAAACCAGATCCAGTCCAAAGAGGAATCAATGCCAGATAGGGGTTGCCAGCTCTGGGCTGGGGAATTCCTGGAGATTTGGGGGTGGAATCTGGGGAGGGTGGGGTTTGCGAATGGGAGGGACCTCGGCAAGGTACAATGCCACAGAGTCCACCCTCCAAAGTAGGGTTACCAGTCTTACCTGGGTCCCGGTGGGGGGCTCCAGCCCGGCTCCTGGAGTCTTCCAGAAGTGATGTCATCACACTGGGCAAGTCGTGAAGGGGACACTCTAGCATCCTCTCCGGGTGATGACATCGCACCGGGCATGTCAGGGCTCTTCAGGGGCGGGGCTCCCCTACCAGCCAAGTGACCAGCAGCGGATTGGGGGGCAGAAACCGGGGGTACCCCCACCCTCATCGGGGCATTGGCAACCCTACTCCAAAGCAGCCATTTCCTCCAGGGGAACCGATCTGTGTCATTTGGAGACCATCTGTAATTCTGGGAGATCTCCAGGCTCCATCTTGAGGCCGGCAACACCGTGTCACTCAGAACAATAGAGGGGAAATCTGCTCGTCCTTAGTGTCGCGTGTGGAAATGTCCTTATCATCTCCGTTAATTAGGTGGAGGAAAGAAGGCCAGGAGGTAAAGAATGGGGGGTGGGTAACTCACTTCCCTGCGATCCTAGTATCCTGTTTGCTGTGCCGCCTTAACCCAGCAGGCTAAGCTGTGACCTCTGAAGCCAACCTATTACTTCGGAAGGGATGAGAAGGGTAAGCCTTGAAGACACCGTTAGGCTTAGGACGCCAGGATGAGGCATTTGTAGCCGCGTCTGTCAGCGAACACCAGAATCCTGGGATCTGGAGACTTTCTTCACACTTTGAGATAATCTCTGTGTTTTTGCTAGGCAATCATCTTTTGCTGGTGGCGCGCCGGGGGCGGGGGGAGCGAAGCAGCCCTACATTTGCTTTTTTGACTGGAGTTACAGTCGCCGTATTATATGCAGTGGCATCCGTGAAGCGAAAACCTCCGCGTCTCGAGCAGTTTACAGTCTAAATGTGGGCAATGTAGAGGAAGTAGAGGGAGGGGAGTCTCAGGGGCCGTTGGTCCAAGGGCAGGGCCTGCGAACAGAAAATAAGAACGTGGACTGTCTGCTCAAAAAGGCCAGTGTGTTCCCAAAACGGTGTCTCTGGATTCATCACCAGGCAGATAGGTAATCCTCCTTCCTCCAGTTGCCCAGCAACCGTGGTGTCCTCAATTAAACTCAACTTGGCTGCCAAGGCCAAATACGAAGCCTAACTCTAGTAGCTGCAAGCACAATGAGGGCAGGAGGGTTGGTGGCTGACTGGTTTCATCTCCTCCCAGCCCGGCTCCTCACACTTAGGGTTGCTTGCCAGGTCCCTCCTGGCAACCGGTGGGAGATGGTGGTGGGGGACTTACCAGGAGCAGCAGGGAGGCCCATCCGACGTACAGTCACGTGTCCATGTCCCTGCCCATGTGACCTGGAAGTGACATCATCATGTCCGGGACATCAGGGCGACGCTCTGGTATATGGGCAAATAACTCTATGGTAAATTTGTCTTCTACCATAGTGTTTTTGCCCAAATACCAAAACTTTGTCCCCAGAGTCTCAGATGTGACGATGTCAATTCTGTGTCACGTGGGCAGTGACGTAGATGCGTCGCTGCACATCAGATGGATCTCTTTTTCGGGGTATGTCCCCACCCCACTGGCCAGCTGATCGACAGCGGGAGACCCTCGCCTTCACCGGAGGGTCTGGCAACCCTAGTCTCACTAGGGTTGCCAGGTCCCTCTTACTACCAGTGAGGGATGCAGGTATCAGGGTTGCCAGCTCCAGGTTGGGAAACTCCTGGAGATTTGGGGATGGAGCCTGGGGAGGACAGGGACCTCAGTGGGAGAGAGCAGTCAGTGGGGTACTGATTCGTTATCACAGGCTTTCCCCAGAAAAACCTATCTCTGTAGTAGGTTCCCTCTAAGCTGCGGAGTCCTGTGAGCAAAAATCCTACTTTATGAGCGACCGGCATTAAAGTGGTGAGTCGGCGATTTGGCTGCTGCAGAAATTAGTTTGCTCTGGAGCCATCCGTCCTGAGCTAAGGCAAAAAGCTGTGAGCCGGAGGCTGAAAAACTGTGAGCCAGCTCACCCTAACTCAGCTTAGAGGGAACACTGGTCCGGAGATGAGCTGTAATTCTGGGGGATCCCCAGAACCCACCCTAATTTTCACCAATCACTGGGGCAAACAAGCCCCCTCCACCCTGAATAAAACATCAGTGATGGACAGTAGACTGAAGTTGTACTGCAACTCTGAAACATTACCACATTAGGAATCCTTGTATATAGGCCCACAAGTTTGGTTGATGGGGGGAGGAAGATGGGGGGAGGCGGTGACCCTTGTCGCTGTGCGATGACATCACTTTTCGCATGACCCAAAAGTGTCCGCATTGCTTCAGAGCGATGCTGTAGCACTCACAGGCCAAACTCTATGGTTTCCATAGAGATTCTGGACAAGTGTTAGAACATCGCCACAGTGTGATGCCACAGTGTGATGCCAGTGCTTCCAGGTTATGCCTGAATGGACATCAACACATGGCAATGAAGAGCACCCCCACACAATGCTCCCTCTAAGCTGTGGAGTCTTGTGAGCAAAAATTCTACTTTGTGAGCGACTGGCGTTAAAGTTGTGAGCGAGCAATTTGGCTACTGCATAAATTAGTTTGCTCTGGAGCCATCCTTCCTGAGCTAAGACAATGGGTGAACTGGAGGCTAAAAATCTGTGCGCTAGCTCACAGTAACTCAGCTTAGAGGGAACACAGCCCCCCCCCCCCCCCACACACACACACTTTTGCCAGCTTGCTTCTGCCTGCCAACAAGATAAGTGTCAGCAGGCATCGGAAACAGATACCGGGACTTTGTCTTCCGTTAGAAAGTACCTCTTAAGCCTACCTACAAGCTAGGGCTTCTCTGTGTAAACAGGTAGATAGAACTGGATGGAGACCAATGCAGAAAAGGAGAAAGGCAGAGGAGGTTGGGGGAAATAACAGCATCCAGTGTACGGTATTAACACACCTTCTGCCCATAGATCCAGACCTTTCTAGGCCTTTGAGAGAGCTACCTGTGGATTCTCTTACCTGCCACTAGAGCCAGTGTGTCTATTACCAATCCTCACAATGAACCAAATAAGAAATGCCGGTATGTAGGGGGAGTATCGTGGTGGAAGTACTGGGCCAGGGAGGAGGGTAGCTAGGTGGGATTAGGTAGATTGGGAGAACGTGATTGACCACGGTTGAGAGCAGTCAGTGGGGTACAGATTCGTTATCACAGGCTTTTCCCAGAAAAACCAAAATATGCACAATTTTTTGTTGTTCAGTCGCACAGTCGAGTCCGACTCTTTGCGACCCCATGGACCAGCTCCCGCAGGCCTTCCGGTCTTCCGCCGTCCTCTGAAGTTTGCTTAACTTCATGTTCGTTGCATCTATGACACTGTCTAACCATCTCATCCTTTGCCGTCCCC
>NW_015167109.1:138135-151384 GCF_001447785.1 Gekko japonicus | reverse complement strand
AGACAGGTTCCTTCCTTCCTGCCTTCCTTCCTTCCTTCCTTCCTTCCATCCTTCCTTCCTTCCTTCCACCATGTATGTTGGGGCTGCCAACCTCCAGTTGGCCGAAGTTCTCCCAGAATCACACTTGATCACTAAACCACAGAGATCTATTCCCCTGGAGGAGATGGCAGCTTGGAGGAACCCCTCTGTGACGCTGCATCCCTGCTGAATTCCTTCTCCTCTTCAAACTCTGCCAAATCTCCAGGAAATCCCCAACCCGGAGTGGGCAACCATAAGTGTTGCCGCCTGTGTCTGTCAACCTTCCCTCTTCCCTTTCTTTTGGATTCGTTCTCCTCTAAGAGGAAAACATTTTTACTACAGTGTACTGCTATTTCCTTGAAAATGTGTTCTAGAGGAAAGTATTCTGCAGGTCTTTCTGTAGAAAGCAGGCAGAAACGCAACAGGTTCAGCTTTGCCGGCCTGGGGCTGCAGTGGTGGAAAGGAAGAGCCCGCAAGGAGTGGCCTGTGTGTCAGAGCCAGCAAAGCCGTGGCTGACATTTGAGAAACGCAGACATGTAGAGCGACGGCTGCCCCTTCGCCCTAGAATCTCCTTCCCTGGGAGACCTGTGCCATTTTCACGCGTGCAGCATTAAGCCATGACGTGCGTGCGTGGGAATGAGTCACCGCTTATCTAACGCCCGCGAAAGAACATTCCTCAAGCCCCAGTGCTTTTCCACACAGCCGGGTCACCCATTGGGTTGTGGTGAGTCATCAGACGATGAGCGAAAACCGGGCGATGGAGGCACGCGGAGCTGTGAAGCAGCCCCTCGGAGACTCACCAAAGCCGGAGTTTCGCTCTGCAGTGCTTTAACACGGGAGAGGCTCCGGCTCTTTAATATATGCAATGTTCACAGCTGTTGGACTGAATTTCGAAGTCTGCATTTTGAACAGGATCTTTTTTATATATATTGGTTTTTAAGCCGTCGCTACCCCAGTTCTGAGCCCTCGGGAGAAGGCTGGCTGTACAGTCGAATGCATACATGCCTCAGCAAATACATATTCCCCCCCCCCTTTTTATAAAGAGCGGTGCCACAAATAAATATAAGTGAATTAATAAAACCGTGCTCAGGCTGGCTTCTAATGCCACCGGCTTCAGTCCCAAAATGTCTTTCATGCAGAAGCAGCGGATGATCGGCTTAAGGAACATGGCCGCTGCACATGGGAGCTCGTTGTGAGGGGCATGGCTGCCATGTGGGAAGCCATGGCAGTGAGACAAGCAGGGCTATTTTTGGGCAGGGACGCACAGGAACGGAGTTCCGGCTGGCTCCCGAGTTGACCACACCCAGCAGGAACTCATTAGCATAGTAGGCCACACCCAACAGCAGAAACTCATTTGGATTGGCTACATTAGGGGTGTGTGGCCTAACATGCAAAGGAGTTCCTGCTACAAAAAAAGGCCCTGGGTTTTGACAACAAACAAGGTAAACAGAATAACAAGCGAAAGGTGGGTGTGGCTGGATGAGCACACTTCTGGTAACATGGAGGTGTGGCCTAATATGCAAATGAGTGGTGCTGTCAGGGGCATGGCCTGATATGCTAATGAGTTCCTGCTGTTGGGTGTGGCCTATTATGCTAATGAGTTCCTGCTGGCCTTTTTCTACATGTGCCATGCTGACTGTTCACTCTGCCAGCCTTGTTTGGTGTAGTGGTTAGGAGCACAGACTCTAATCTGGGAGAACCGGGTTTGTTCCCCCATTCCTCCACATGCAGTTGCTGGTGAAACCTTGGGTCAGTTACAAGTTCTCTCAGAGCTGTTCTCTCAAAAGCAGGCCCCGAAAGAGCTTTCTCAGCCCCACCTACCTCACAGGCTGTTGTGGGGAGGGGAAAGGAGATTGTAAGCTGCTCTGAGACTCCTTTGGGTAGTGAAGGGCGGGGTATAAATCCAGTCTCCTCCTCCTCCTCCTCTTCTTCGTCAGCTGGGGAGCCTACCAGTGTTATGGTTCTCTTAGCAAGTTAGGGTTGCCAACCTCCAGGTGGATCCTGGAGATCTCCTGTAGGATTACCAGGTGTCCTTTTTTTAAAGAGGACATGTCCTCTCTTTTTTGGTGTGCCCATTCTCTTTTGGGTTCTTTTAAAAAAAATGAAAAAATGTCCTTTTTGGAGGGTTGGAAGTTTAGGAATATTCCTACTTAGTAGCAGTTCTCACAGCTTAAATAGTAAGGGATTTGTCATAGTGATCAGTTGTTTGAAGTAGTCACTTAGGAAATATGTCCTCTTTTTTGCTTTTCAGAATATGGTAACCCTGGCCCCTTCTGCATCTAGCGTTCGCTCTGTTGTTTTTCCAAACCCACACTGGAACAGGAAAAGATGCGGCTCAAAACCACATTCAAATACCCCAGGACAACGCCATACTGACTTCAAAGTCACCCCTGAATGGCCATAAAACGGCCATTAATCTATGCAGACGGTACCATAAAACCAAGAGCTCAAAGGAAGTGAAATTGGCATGCCGTGTGGAGGCTACCCTAAATTCCGACAATCAAAGAAAGTGAAAGTGGCATGCAATGTAGAGGGGAATCTCTGTACCAACGTGGGTTTGGTAAAACAGCGGAGCGAATGCTAGATGCAGAATGGGCTTCCAATCTCCTTGGAACTGGAGTCGATTGCCAGACCACAGTGATCAGTTCCCCTGGAGGAAATGACAGCCATCAAGAGCAGACTCTGGCATTCCTCTGTGTTGAGACCCCTCCCCTCCCCAAACTCTGCCCTCCCTAGGATCCACCCCCAAATCGCCAAGAATTTCCCAAGCCAGAGTTGGCAACCCTCAAGCAAATAGATGTGACGCTGACAGTCTTTTGTCCTGTTTTACACTTGCGAACTGCACATACTTAATAATCGCAGTATTATTTGGGGGGAGACATTTGTGTTGACAGCGTGCAATTAGTATGTCACAGCCTTGTCCCAGGTGTAGGAAGCGAGTGGTAGCTCAAAGTGGGGAGTGATGGGTGGTCAGAGAATGGACATGCGCACGTTCCTGTTTTTGTGTCAGAGCCACCTGTGGATGAGCAGTTTGCAAGCTGTTAGTAAGCCATGAGTAAAGTGTGAGTAGGCCACGTTCCAGTCATGAGGAAGCCATGTTCGGTTCACGAGGGAATCATAAGCAAATAGTGCAAAGCATGAGGAAACAGTGAGTAAACCAGGTGTTAAACCAGGAGTAAAGCATGTGTTAGCTATGTGTGTGACATATAACTTCCTGAAAAATTTTGTGTGAGCAAGGTGCCAGCCTCAAACAGTCTCTTCCAGAAAAATAATTTTTAAGCATATTGCATGTATATCACGTGCCAAGCATGTGAATACAAGGTGCATACCGCATCTAGTCCCCTGGCGTAAACATATGTGTCAACCATGTGTCAACCCATGTGTACACCATGTGTAAGTCACATGAAAATTCACATGTAATACATGTCAGTACTAATGAAAGCATACATACACTCATGAGCCAGGACGAGCTCATGGTGTCATTCGGGAGTAAGCTTATTACAATTTTCCATATTTATGCCTTGATGTATTGGGCAGCATAGCTTGGCTAGTATCCTAAACCGATGGTGATATTTTAGTTTACCAGTGTTAATAAATAAAATAATGAGACATTTCTCAGTCTTATGTGTGAAGCGCAAGAACACATTATCAAGGCGTGTGGAGTGTGCAAACAACATGTAAACTTTTTATGCCCATGTAAACAAAAAAGAGAGAATCGTTTTACAACAAGTTGCAAACCATGTATAAACTATATGTAAACAAGGCATAACTTTGTGTAAAGCACTTGTAAACGCTGTGTAAAGTGCATGCCAAGAAAAAAAAAGTGCAGACTCATTATAAAGCATATGCAATTCCATTGTAAAGCACAGGCAGAACAAGGTGTGAACTCCGTGTAAATCGTGTGAAAAAAAAGCAATTGTGTGCGCTCTGCCTAAAGCATGTGTAAGCAGAGTGCAGGTCTTTCCCAAATCGCCACACCGTGTGAAGTATGTGCAAAAAAAAAAGCAAAACAAACAAAAAAAGGATGTAAATGATTTGTGGAGCACATGTTAAGCCAGATGTATAATAGTTGTAAAGTGTGTGTGTGCGCGCGCGTTGCGAAGAGTTTAAGCTCTTTGCAAACCAGGTGTAAACAATTCATCAAGCATGTGGAAACAGAGTGTAAGCTCTATGGAAAGCATGTGGAAAGCCATTGCTAGCTAGGTGGGACGTGCGAGAAGGGGGGGGTTTTGGCCAGTGATGTAAAGATGTCTAGGGTTGCCAACCTCCAGGTGGGACCTGGAGATTCCCCCAGCATGACAATTGATCTCCAGATGACAGAGAGACGGCTGCTTGGGAGGGTGGACTCTATGGCATGATAGCCCGCTGAGCTCCCGTCCCCTTCCCCAAATCCCAACCCTCCCCAGGCTCCACCCTCCCAAAAAAAATTCTCCAGGAATCTCCCAACCCAGAGTTGACAACCCTAACAGAAGCCACGAGGATTCTGAACAGAGCTGCAAGCTCTGTGCCACGTGTGCATAAACGTGGTGTAATCTACGTACCGAGGGTGTTGCGAGACAGGAGCAAAGAGTTTGCAAACTAAAACTAGGTAAGGGGGTGGGGGGGCGAGACAGCATAAACCTTCCCCAGGCTTTACACAGACTTAACACCTTGTCTGCACGTGCAATTTTTACTTGTGCAAGCCACTAAATTTAATATGCACCATGTCAGTATTGTAAAATTTGAGGGTGGGAAGCGGGAATAGGGGATTGATGGTTCTTCCTCCCCGCGCCCCCAGTGAAGAGTGTTGAGTGATTTCTGATGGAGCAGGTGGTTCTTACTCGGATGCCCACCCCCCACCCCGCTATTCTTATGCACGACTTGGTGATAAATTTAGACTAGAGGTGAGATGCTTCCAGGCTCTGGCGTCAGAGGAGAGAATGGATTTCGGGGCCCGCCTGCTGCTCTCTGGAAGAGATCGATGTTCCCACTCGTGCGCCACAAGGCAGCCGTGCGAGTCAGCAGGCCCCTTCCTTCCCTCTCGTTTCAGAGCTGCGGGATCGGGCAGAAGACCGGCAGGTGCCGCTTTCTGCAGCGCAGAGTATTCGAAGAAAGCCTTACCTGTTTAATTTCTGCCCGTCGCACAGCTGTTCGATGAGGCAGGACTTCCGGCCAGGGGAAAGCGAGGGCCAAACGATTAGGCCCTCCTGTTATTTCTTGTTTCTTGCTAAAAGCGATGGATTGAGGGGAGCTTCGATCAGGGCTGTGATGCGGAAGGGAGAGTTCATCATAATTTCCCTCTCTCTTTGCCCCTCTTTCCCACCAGCCGAAGCTGCCGTTTGCCCCATGAGGATGGATTTTCCAGGAGGGATGTCCCATAGCCGGTTTGGTGCAGTGGTTAAGTGTGCGGACTCTAATCTGGGAGAACTGGGTTTGATTCCCCACTCCTCCACTTGTACCTGCTGGATGACCTTGGGCAAGCCATAGTTCTGTTAGAGCCGTTTCTGTCAAGAGCGCTCTCAGCCCCACCTACCTCACAGGGTGTCTGTTGTGGGGAGGGGAAGGGAAAGGCGTTTGTAAGCCGCTCTGAGACTCCCTTGGGTAGTGAAGGGTGGGGTATAAATCCAGTCTCTCCTCTCTATAGCTAGGGTTGCCAGCCTCCAGGATGGCACAACACGCAGTGTGCAAAATGCAGAGCTCGCTTGAAAAAGTCCACCTTGGGGTGCAGATTTCAAGGAGAAAGGTCTCCCCCTGGAGTACGCACCTCATTTTGTGCTTAGGGGTTTACTTTGCTTTAGCTCATGGATACCAGTTCGGGGAAGTTCTGGTGCAGACTGGCCATAAAGTGGGGATCTCCACTTCATGGCCAGTTGGGGGCAGGGAAATCCCCTGGTTTGGAGCCCCTCCCCCCCAATTCAGGGCCATCAGAAAGAGGAGGGGATAGCCACTCCATTATACCCTATGGAGCCCAGTCCCCATAGGGTATAATGGAGGATCAATCCGTGGGTGTCTGGGGCTGGGGGGGGGGCTGTTTTTTGAGGTAGAGACACCAAATTTTCACCATAGCTGGTTGGTGCCTCTCCTGGGGAAAAAAAAAAGCACCCATGTTTCAAAAAGATTGAGCCAGGGGGTCCAATTCTATGAGCCCCCTAAGAAGGTGCCCCCATCCTCCATTATTTCCAACGGAGGGAGAGCGTTTAAAAGGAATGTGGTCCCTTTAAATGTGACAGCCAGAACTCCCTTTGGAGTCCAGAACTCCCTTTGGAGTCCACACCCTGGCTCCACCCCCAGAGTCCCCAGATATTTCCTGAGTTGGACCTGGCAACCCTGCTGGGAAGGATTTCCAAGGTGAGAGCAGAAACAGGAGTGTAAACAGAGCAAAGATACCCTTCTCTGGGAAGCAAAGAAAGGAGACAAAGAGACGAGACGGAGAGAGAGTGAGACAGAAAGAGAGAGAGGTGCAAGGGAGAAAGAGCAGTGGCCCCTTTTTAGTGGGCCAAGGCTCCAGGCCTTTAACAGCTCCTGAGCAGGCAGAAGGTCCATAGGTCAATCGTAAGCCGCTGCAGTGGCTGGGAAAAGCTTTATCCATTGGCTTCCTTGCCTCTGCATCAGCCACTCAGGTCCCAGGCCTTCTTCACTACAAAGAGGGTGACCCCCATGTGGGAGAGAGTTGCCAGCTGGCTAGGAAAAGCCCACCTGGTCAGCTCCTTTGCTTTTCACTGCGATTGGATTTCCACCAATCAGTCAGTTGGCACTTTCCCTGATCTGGAGTGGAGGGCTGATTCCACCTGCTCAGTTGGGAGCCAGTTTGGGGTAATGGATAGGAGTGCAGACTCTAATCTGGAGAACCAGGTTTGATTCCCCATGCCTCCACATGCAGCTGCTGGTGTGACTTTGGGTCAGTCACAAGTTCTCTCAGAGCTGTTCTCTCAAGAGCAATTCTCAAGAGAGCTCTCTCAGCCCCACCTACCTGACAGGGTGTCTGTCTGTTGTGCGGAGGGGAAGGGAAAGGAGATTGTGAGCTGATCTCCTTTGGGTAGTGAAGGGCAGAGTATAAATCCAATCTCCTTCTCCTCCTCTTCCTCTTCTCAGCACCGCCCAATCAAACTGGTGTTAAAAGGAGAGCTGGGGAGGGGCAGGTCACACATTTGGTGGTCTTCGCAGAAAGGAAGAGGAGTGAGAAAGGCGTGACAGTTGAGGGGAAGGGGGAGAGGAGGCAGGGGCCAGATAGAGAAGAAGCAGTGGGAAGCGAGGAAGGGGCTCTGAGCAGACTACGCGATGGGAGAACGGCATCATGGGATATGTAGGTTCATCTCTGGAACTCCTCGCCACCAGATCTGGCGACAGCCACTCGCTCAGGTAGCTTTAAAGAATAGTTTGACAAACCTACAGAGGAGAGGTTTGTCCGTGGTTATTAGGGAAAGCGATGAAGAGGCAGGGTATCTCTGATGCTGAGGGCAGGTGGCAGGTGCGGTTTGCGCTCTGCCTGTGAACGTCCCCAAAGAATCTGGTTGGCAGGGCCGGGTCAGAGCTTGGGCTGGTGAATGAACTGGCAGCGAGGAACGAACAGGGTAGGGAGCACGGCCGAAGAGTCTAAGGGAGCAATCCTGGCCGAGTCTGCTTGGAAGCATGTCCCATTTGGGTCAATGGGGCTTGCTCCCCGGAAAGTGTTCTTAAGATTGTGGCCTAAGACAGGTGAAATTCTTGGCCCACACGCTCCATCAGTGGTCCCACGCTCAATCACGGTCGCAGAGGTTTGGGGGCAGAATAATAAGAGGGCAGTCGGGTGGGGGGGGGCATGTTGATGGATGCTGTACCTCAACGTTTTAAAAAAATGAGAAAAATTGTAAAAAAAGAGAGAGAGAGAGAGAGAGAAACTTTATTGCAAGCAAAGCAAACAAAACCACCTTGTCTTCCATCTCATGAGCCCCCTTGGGGGCCACACCCATTGTAGGGAAGCCGTACCCCATCCCAAAGAGGCGGGATTCGAACGCACCTCATAGCGCAGGGACTCGAACCCATCTCCGGGGGAGTGTGGGGACGCTACGGCTGGACTCCTGATCCTTTGGGTTATTTTTTTAATTTATTTATTATTTTTTGCCAAATCCATGAGGAGAAAAAAAAATTACAAATTAAACTACTAAAAGAAAAGTTCTTTCTTTTTCCAATAAAATCGAAATAAAACCATGAAACGGAGTTCTGTGTTTGTGTCTGAAATGTGGGCTGTGCTGCAAAAAAGGGGGGTGGCCAGAAGGGAAAGAGAGAGGGCAGGGAGGGTGATGTGGGGGGGAGAGGGTTCTACGGAGAGGTTTCCAGCCCTGCTTCCGATCAAGGAATCTCTGGAGCATTTCTTCATTCTTGAAAAAGAGGAACTGCAAACCTGAGGGAAGCAGGAAGAAGTAACACCAAGACTGGCACGGCAGCCAAGGCAGCTCCCATGAAAAAACCCCCAACCTGGTTTAATTTTATTAATCTGAGATTTAAGACAGCGGTCCCCAACGTGGTGCCCATGAGCAACATGGCCCCTGCCAATACCTTTCTTGGTGCCCACCAAATGTTTACAGAAAGTGGGCAGGGCCAGGTGGGGCTTTTGCTCAGCAGGGCTCCTGGTTGGCCATTGGCGATTCGATTGGCTGTGCAGATTTCTTTTTGAAAAACAGGGCTTTGGCAGCCGCCTGCCACCACAGCATAAGGATAGAATCATAGAATCACAGAGCTGGAAGGGCCCATGCAGGTCATCTAGTTCAACCCCCGCTCAGTGCAGGATCGGCCTAGAGCCTCCCTGACGAGTGTTTGTCCAAACACTGCTTGAAGACTGCCAGCGAGGGGGAGCTCACCACCTCCCGAGGCAGCTGATTCCGCTGTTGCATAACTCCTACTGTCAAAAAGTTTTCCCTAATATCCACCTGGTACCTTCCCGCCCTTAATTTAAACCCATGATTGCCAGTCCTCTCCTCTGCTGCCAAGAGGAACAGCTCCCTGCCCTCCTCTAAGTGACAGCCCTTCAAAGACTTCAAGAGAGGAGTCCTGTCCCCCGCTCAACCTCCTCTTCTCCAGACTGAACATTCCCAAGTCCCTCAGCCTTTCCTCACAGGGCTTGGCCTCCAGGCCCCCGATCATCCTCGTCGCTCTCCTCTGCACCCGCTCCATTCCGTCCACATCCTTCGGCCCCAATCACAGGAGAGGTTTTGGCCCGGGAGAGGGACGGATTCGGGGGCGGAGCAAATGGGCGTGAGCACACCGCAACATCTGGGAATCGGCGTGCACCCGTCCCCGATCCGGCCCTTCAGGCCGAAAATGCGCATGGAAAAATAACCACCCCCAGAGGAGGACTTACTGGATAAGCCACAGCATGTGTGGCCGTCAGATCGCCATCGCACTCATCTTCTGGAGCAACCCAGGCTCACGGCCAAACTGCGCTTGCTCACACATGCGCAGTTTGGCAGCCTCTCTCCCCTTCTGTAGCTTTTCCCCCCGGCATCTGATCGTGCCGGGGAGGAACTGTACGGCGGCTCAAGGGATCTATGTGACCCCGCCACTGCGTGTTTCTTTTGGTGCGGCTTTAAAAAGCCGCACTTTGCCCGTTCTTTTTCCCCACGTGTGGCAGGGGCAATAGTGCGGCTTTCAGAACTGTGTGACTGAAAGGAAGTGGTCCAGTGTTCCTTCTAAGCTGAGTTGGTGTGAGCTAGCTCACAGTTTTTTAGCCTCCGGCTCACAGTTTTTTGCCTTAGCTCAGGAAGGATGGCCTCAAAGCAAACTAATTTATGCAGAAACCTAATGGCTCACTCACAACTTTAATGCCCATAGCTCACAAAGTAGGATTTTTGCTCACAAGACTCCACAGCTTAGAGGGAACATTGTTGTGGCAGCCATTTTGTGAGCAGCTCCCACCTCCTGGGGCAGCCATTTTGGGGCTGCATCCTACTGTGTCAGAATTCCAAGTGTGCTTGCAGTTGAGGGATGCCTGATTTGGAGATGTATTTACTGAGGAGATTTCTGTGCCCTCTCCTCAGAGCCCTGCCGGCGTTGGCTTACAGTTAAAAGAACGAGTTTACCAATCCGTTCATTGACTGGGCCATCATTTCTCCTTAAACACCTCCTGGACTCTGTTGAGGCTGGGGAAATATATAAACTGGCGCCAAGGCCCAGATAATGGAGTGATGTGGGAACGTTGCCATTCGTCATGCACAGGAAGGATCATTACATTCTACACTGAAGAATGAAAAAACCGCACATAAACCACCACCACCACCCTGGTTTTTTTTTTTAAAAAAGGAGTCCCTTCTGCTTGCTGTGAGCATCTCAGCTTCTTTTACGGGGAGAAACCAGAGTGGATCAGAGGGTTGTGAGCGAGATAGGGGACAGAGGAGCAGACGATGGCACTAGTGGAGGTGCCATTTTGGGAGGGTGGCAGGGTGGCCCGCCTCCAGGTGGTGGCTGGAGATCTCCTGGGGGTTCAACTGATCTCCAGGCAACAGAGATCAGCTCACCTGGAGAAAATGGCCGCTTGGGAAGGCGGACTCTGTGGCGTCATACCCCACTGAAGTCCCTCCCCTCCACAAACTCCACCCACCTCAAGCTCCACCACCCCAAATCTTTAGGTATTTCCCAACCCAGATCTGGCAGCCTTAGAGTGGGGTCACTGTTTCCCCACCCATGGTCAGCCCCCTATGCACTGTATGGCATTTAAGCAAATAGGATTTGCGGCCTTCAAGTAGGGGAATGCATTGAAAGCAGGGGGTGGGGGGGTGCAGCACCCCTTTTCTACTCTTCCATCTCCTACCTGGTGCACACAAACAAAAGTTAACTAACCCTCATTAAGCAATCAGGTTTGGGTCGTAGGGATGCCAGCCTCCAGGTGGGACCTGGGGATCCCCTGGAATTAACGCTCATTCTCCAGACTGGAGAAAACAGATACGGGGGGGGGGCAACTCTATGGCATTGTGCCCCATTCGGGTCCCTGTGTTCGCCAGGTTCCACTCCCAAATCTCCAGGAGTTTCCTGACCTGAATCTGGCAACCCTATGCCGCTGCCGCCCCCCATCTCCCACCGGTGGCCAGGAGGGACGTGGCAACCCTATGAGGACCTCATTCCCAATGCAGTGTTTTGCTTTTTGTTGTTGTTGTTCAGTCGCACAGTCGAGTCCGACTCTTCGTGACCCCATGGACCAGGTCACGCCAGGCCTTCCTGTCTTCCGCCGTCCTCTGAAGTTTGCTCAATGTCATGTTCATTGCATCTGTGACACTGTCTTACCATCTCATCCTTTGCCGTCCCCGTCTTCTTTGACCTTCAGTCTTTCCCAGCATCAGGGTCTTCTCCAGTGAGGGCTCCCTTCTCATTGGGTGGCCAAAGTATTTGAGCTTCAGTTTCATTATCATGAAACTGAAGTGTTTTGCTAACAGATGGCTAACCCCATTTCTTGCTGGTTTCCCTAGATTTCGACAAGGACAGAACTGGTATTTATTGAATGGGACTGATGTATGTACTTGCTTGCAGAAAAGTGATCTTGTCAGCTCTCGAAGCTGAAGGGTCAGTCCTGTTTCTTACTTGGATGGGAGACCACCAAGGACATCCTGGGTCGCTACGCAGAGGCAGGCAACGGCAAACCCGCTCTGCACATCCCTTGCCTTGAAAACCCTACAGGGTTGCCATAATTGGGCTGTGCCGTGATGTCACTTTTCCATCACCGGCTTGGATATTCTCTGTGTTCCAGAGCCAAACAGTGTCCCTGGAAGGGGATGTGAGGAATTTTGCGAGGGATTCCCAGGTGGCTTTCAGGAGGGTTTTAGTTAAGTGGAAAGGTTGGTCTCTTCCCCAAGGGGTTTTCAGTCTAAATCTGGACAGAAGAAGAATCCGGGGGGTAATAATAATAATAATAATAATAATAATAATAATAATAATAATAATAATCTTTATTGTCATTGTACATAGTACAACGAAATTTAGGTGCAATCATTCGGTGATCTACAAGCATACTCATATACACTCACACAACCATACTCATATACACTCACACAACCATTAGGGTTCACATTGCAACTTAACCACCAATGTCAACAAAACCACCAAATTCCAATTCATACAGCATTTAAAGCAATAATAGCTCTCGAATAAAAACTGTTTTTTAATCTGTTTGTCCTTGTTTTGATTATCCTATATCTTCTACCCGAAGGCAGCAGTTCAAACAGGGAGTGTTCAGGGTGTGACAAATCCTGCAAAATGTTCTTTGCTTTTTTCAAGCATCGAGAACTATACAATTCCTCCATGAGTGGGAGAGGACAGCCAATAATCTTCTGGGCTGTGATGATAACTCTCTGGAGTGCTTTCCTCTCCACAGCCGTACAACTGGCAAACCAGACACAGACACAGTATGTTAAAATGCTCTCTATTGAGCAGCGATAGAAAGACATCAGTATTTTCTCACTCAAGTTGTTTTTCTTTAAAAGTCTGAGAAAAAAAAGCCTCTGCTGGGCCTTCTTCACCAGAGCAGTGGTGTTAGTGCTCCAAGTCAAGTTCTGCTCAATAATCACTCCCAAAAACTTAAAAGTAGCCACCCTCTCCACACATTCTCCACCAATAAACAGTGGGTAGGGAAGACAGAAGCAATGGTAACGGTGTGATTTCATATAGGAAAATATCCATTGTGATTCGCAAAGGCGATGATTGCCCCTGTGTGGTGGGGGAGCCCCAAATGGAGCGAGGGTTGGGGAGGGACAACTCAGGCGTTGGGGGGACGAGGAGGCCGGAGGGCTGGGCCTGGAGGAACCTCCCACTGAATCCATAAGACGATCCCCGTCTCCCCGTAGCTGTCCCTTTTGCTTAGTGGCTGGAGCAGTGCCTGGAGCCAATGCCGCTGGGAGGGTCAAGGCAGCCAGGCAGAAAGGGTTAGAGTGTGAACGAAATGGCTGGATGTCCCCACAGGTGGGAGATCAGGCAGGAGGTGGCTGAGAATCAGCTGTCGGATCCCATCCTGTCATGGCTGCCTCTGGCATTTCAGCTGCACTGCGCTGGCGGTCAGGAGATATGTATTTGTTACAGCTCTCTCCAGACTTGAAGTGGGGCTGGCCCTGGCAAAGTTCACAGCCAGGGGTCATTTCATAGAAAAGAGGTGCAGGAGCTCATTAGCATAACTTATTTGCATATGCTACACTCCCTGACATCATTGGAAGTGTGTCAGAAGGCAACACCCACCGCTCAGGCTACACTGGACTGTTTTGGAATGCTAGCTATCGGGGGGGGGGGGGAGGGCCAG
>NW_015167109.1:123870-137926 GCF_001447785.1 Gekko japonicus | reverse complement strand
GTTGGGTGCTCAAAGGTGGGGGGGGGGGGGATGTGCAGTTCTGTCCTCGCAGAGAAGGGAGAGCTTGTACCTGAACAAAACTTGGTCTTAAAGGTGCCACTGGACTGTTTTGGATTCCTAGCTATTGGGGGGGGGGACGTGCAGATCTGTCCTCACAGAGGAGGGAGAACTTGTACCTGAATAAAACTTGGTCTTAAAGGTGCCACTGGACTGTTTTGGATTGCTAGCTATTGGGGGGGAGGGGGAACGTGCAGATCTGTCCTCACAGAGGAGGGAGAGCTTGTACCTGAATAAAACTGGGTCTTAAAGGTGCCACTGGACTCTTTTGGACCGGGGGGGGGCTGGGGGGGGCTCTGTAGCTTACCTGGCTGCTTCTTGCTCTGACTGAGGGCTGCTGGGAGCAGGGGGTGGGGCTTGTTGCATGTGCCCGCTTTCTAGGCTCCTTACTGCCGGAATGCCGCTTCTGTGCGCTCCTGCAGGAAATTACCCCTGTTCACAGCTTCACCTCAATTACTTACAACTTGATCCTCGAAACTAGAGAGGCTGGGGATTGAACCCGGGACCATCTTAGGGTTACCAGGTCTGGGTTGGAAAATACCTGGAGACTTTAGGGGTGGATCTGGGAGAAGGTGGGGTTTGGGGAGAGGAGGGGCCTCAGCATGGTCCAGTGCCACGGAGTCCACCCTTCGAAGCAGCCATTTTCTCCAGGGGAGCTGATCTCTGTCAGCTGGAGATCAGTTGTAAAAGCGAGAGATCTCCAGGCCCCACCTGGAGGCTGGCAACCCTAGACCTTCCACTGGCCAAGCGGATGCTCTTCCACGGAGCCACAGCCCTCCTTCCCTTGGCTCTGAATCTTCCAGGCCTGCAGGGTCCCCGGAGGCAGACGGAATTGCCCGCCACAATTTGGTGTGTGTGTGTTTGTGTGCAAGGGGCCATCAAGTTTCCAGCTGACTTAGGGTGCCTGCGTGGCATTTCCAAGGCAAGAGACGTTCAGAGGTAGTTTGCCATTGCCTGCCTCTGCATATTCACCCTGGATATCCTTGGTGGTCTCCCATCCAAGTACTAACAAGGGCAAGCCTTGCTTAGCTTCCTAGACTGATTGGGTTAGCCTGGGCTAGAGCTTTTGATGCTGGAATTGTGCGTGGAGGGTTTGGGAATATCTGGGGATAGCCGGATGGGGGAAGAATCGAGCCTCCCCCCTCCCGTACACATAATACACACACCACAGTGATTCCAAACAAGCCTCGTTGGACTCTCTTGTTCAATAACTTCATCTTAGTACTACATAGGGTAGCTAACCTCCAGGTACGGCCTGGAGATCTCCCAGAACTACCGCTAGGGATGCCAGCCTCCTGGTGGGACCTGGGGATCCCCTGGAATTACGGCTCATTTCCAGACTACAGAGATCAGTTCCCCTGGAGGGTGGTGGGTGAACATCTTGCGGGCAACTAAACGAGATCTGGGCCAAGCTTCTGTTTCTCCTCTGTTTGCAGGACTTTAGCCTTTAAAAAAAAAAATTCAGAACAGTCCTGATTTGGGAGGCCCGTCCTCTGAAACTGGGGTTGCCGGGTGCCCCCTGGCCAGGGGTCATTTCCTGCAGGAGCACACAGGAGCGGAGCTCCGGCAGCAAAGAGCCCAGGGGGTGGGCACATGCAACAAGCCCCACCCCCTGTTCCCAGCAGCCCTCAGTAAGAGCAAGAAGCAGCCAGGTAAGTTGCAGAGCTCCCCCCGGTCTTCCTGGTCTAAAACAGTCCAGTGGCACCTTTAAGACTAAGTTTTATTCAGGTACAAGCTCTCCCTCCTCTGCAAGGACAGATCTGCACGTTCCTCCCCCCACCCCAATAGCTAGCAATCCAAAACAGCCCAGTAGAGCCTGAGCGGGTGGGTGTTGCCTTCTGACACACTTCCGGTGATGTCAGGGGGTGTGGCATATGCAAATAAGTTATGCTAATGCATTATGCTAATGAGCTCCTGCACCTCTTTTTCTACAAAATGACCCCTGCCCCTGGCCACCGAGTGGGGGATGTGGGGCAGGGTTGCCAGATCTAGGTTGGGAGACTCCTGGAGATTTGGGGAATGGAGCCCGGGGAGAACAGGAACCTCAGTGGGGTACAATGCCCTAGAGTTCACCCTCCAAAGCATCCATTTTCTCCAGAGGAACTGACCTCTGTAGTCTGGAGATGAAGTGGGATTCCAGGGGATCCCCAGGTCCCACCTGGAGGTTGGCATCCCTATCTGAAATCCCTTGGTTCTGCCGCTGCCCCGTCAAATCCTCCGAAGCAGCCTGGGAAGCTCCATTCATCAGCCGCCGCGGGAGACCCAGAAAGGTGGCTCAAGCTGACCAGGCTGTCTGGGGGGAATTAAAGGGGATGGGCAATGTTTGTTATTTGGGTTGAGGAAATTCCTGGAGATTTGAGGGTGGAGCCTGGGGAGGGAGGGAACTCAGCCAGGTGTGATGCCACAGAGTCCACTTTCTGAACCTATCATTTCTGCTGGGGAACTAGGGTTGCTGGCTCTGAGTCGGGAAATACCTGGAGATTTGGGTGGCGGAGGTTGGGGAGGGCAGGATTTGGGGAGGGGAGGGGCCTCAGCAGGGTTACTTACAATGCCATAGAGTCCATTATCCAAAGCAGTCCCTTTCCCCTGAGGAACTGATTTGGGTGACCTGGAGATCAACTGTAGAGGAGGAGGAGGAGAGGGATTGAATCTATACCCCAGCCTTCACTACCCAGAGGAGTCTCAGAGCAGTTTATAATCTCCTTTCCCTTCCCCTCCCCACAGCAGACACCCTGTGAGGTAGGTGGGGCTGAGAGAGCTCTCCTGAGAGCTGCCCTTGAGAGAAGAACTCTGAAAGAACCTATGACTGACGCAAGGTCACACCAGCAGCTGCATGTGGGGGACTGGGGAATCAAACCCGGTCCTCCCAGACTAGAATCCGCGCTCTTAACCGCTACACCAAACTGGCTCTTGCAAAAAGAGCAAGAGTCCAGTAACACCTTCAAGACTAACAAAAGATGTGGCGGGGCAGGAGCTTTCGTGAGTCACTGCTGACTCCTTCAGAACTGTAATAGCAGGAGATCTCCAGGTGATACCTGCAGGTTGGCAACCAGCGAACTGATCTCTGTTATCTGAAGATCAGTTGTAATTCTAGGAGATTTACAACTGTCATTGACAGTCAGCACCTGGGCAGCAGGCAGAGAGAGCACTGTGCGCAGAGAGCAGTAGTTCTGTTTTGATCATAAGGTAAAGGTAAAGGTTCCCCTTGCTCGAAAGCCACTCGAATTCGACTCTAGGGTTGCGGTGCTCATCTCCGTTTCCAAGCCGAAGAGCCAGCGCTGTCCGAAGACAGCGTGGCCGGCATGACTAAACACCAAGGCGCACGGAACGCTGTTACCTTCCCACTGAAGTGGTCCCTATTTATCTACTTGCAATTTCTTGCTTTCGAACTGCTAGGTTGGCAGGAGCTGGAACTAGAGACGGGAGCTCACTCCGTCTTGCGGCACACTCGGGTCTCGAACTGCTGAACTACTGACCTTCCACAGCCTGCAGTTCAGCGTCTTAACCACTGTTTTGACCATAGTGTGCATAAATTTGCATATATGAATACATATTAGCACAGGCACATTTTGTCTTGGGCTGGGCTCCTCGTTGAGGGCTCTCATTTGGGGACAGCCACCCCTAGGTACATAGGAAAGGCCTCGGGATATTGCTCAACATTCCAGTCCCAGGCCCACTGTGTGTCTTCAGGCTGCCGGAACAGAATTATGTAAACTCAGCTGTGACCCCGAATGCCTTCAGTTCACCCTCTCAGTAGGTCTGTCACCCCCCAGGCCCCCGAGGGTTCCTATCGGCCTCCTCACAGGCCCCTCTCAGCTCATCTCCGACCTGACCCGCCTGCCCCTCCTGCCCCCCGGCTGTCTCCAGTCAGAGCAATGGCCCATCACGGAGCTCCAATTCATTTTGCTTCCATCAGGCCTCCCATTTAAGAGCAACAAAAATGATTGAAGAGCTGAGAGGGAGTTGGCTATCAGGATAGATTAGATGGGCTAAATACCAAAAAGCTCATCCCAGGGAGGGGGGGGGGAAGGACAGCAGGCAAAGTGGGGAGGAGGGGGGCCGGGCAGAATTAGAGGTGAGTATTGGGGGGGGGGCACTGAGGTGAGGAGGGTGTGAAGTTTTAGGACCATGTTAGGGCTGCCCACCTCCACGTGGGGGCTGGAGATCTCCTGGAATTACAACTACGGACATCCGTTTCTCCGGTAGGGTCGCCATCCTCCTGATGGGGGCGGGGTTCCCCTCAATTTTGGGGGGCCCAGTCCACTGCTGGCCAACTGACCAGTGAGGGGAGCCCCACCCCAAAGAGCCCTGCTGCGTCTGATGTGCCCACCGTGATAACATCCCCTCCAGGTGACATCATCGCACCAGGTACGTCGTGTGGGGGACGCTCTAGCATTTGGCTAAAAACTCCATGGTGACCAGAAGATCCAGGGGAGCAGGCTGGAGCCCCCCCCCCCGCGGGCAAAACATAAGGACCTGGCAACCCTGTTCTCTGGAGAAAATGGCAGCTTTGACTGGGCGCCACGGCATTATACCCAGCTGAGGCCCCTCCCCTCCCCAAACCCCGCCCTCCCCAGGCTCCACCCCCAAATCTCCAGGAATTCCCCACCCCAGAGCTGGCACCCTCCTGCCCTGGCCACCCTGGGAGGTTCAGCTGAGGTGCAGTCATGAATTCAAGGGTAGGCCTATTATTCAGGAGAAGGAAAGGGGGATTTGGACCAACTTCTGCTCGCAGTCTAACCTACCTCATAGGGTTGCCAGAAAGCTGACACAGGAGGGTAGGGGTCCCCCAGCACAGGTGCGCAGCGGGCAAAAACCCACCCCCACCATACCCAAGTGCCCTCCACTGATCCATTTGGTGGTGGGCAGGGCTATTTTTGGGCAGGAACGCACAGGAACGGAGTTCCGGCTGGCTCCCAAGTTGGCCACGCCCAGCAGGAACTCATTAACATAATAGCAGCCAACAGCAGAAACTCATTAGGATTGGCTACATTAGGGGTGTGTGGCCTAACATGCAAAGAAGTTCCTGCTACAGAAAAAGGGCCCTGGGTTTTGACAATAAACAAAGTAAACAGAATAAGAAGCAAAAGGTGGGTGTGGCTGGATGACCACACTTCTGGTAACATGGGGGTGTGGCCTAATATGCGAATGAGCTGTGCTGTCAGGGGTGTGTCCTAATATGCTAATGAGTTTCTGCTGTTGGGTGTGGCCTATTATGCTAATGAGTTCCTGCTGGGCTTTTTCTACCAAAAAAACCCTGGTGGTGGGAGTGAAGAAGGGAGAAACTTTTGCAACGCTGTGACGTCATTTCCAGGTGAAAACCCGGAAGCCGGATTGCCAGCTCTGAGTTGGAAAATACCTGGAGATTTTGGGGGCGGAGCCTGAGGAGGGCGGGATTTGTAGAGGGACTTCAGTGGGGAACAATGCCATAGGGCCCCACCTTCCAGAGCATCTATTTTCTCCAGGGGAACTGATCTTCAGAGCCTGGAGATCCCTTGTAATCCCAGATCTCCTGGAAGCTGGCAACCCTACCTGGCAGTGGCATCATATGGGGCCCCGTCCTGATGCTTTAGGAATTCCAGTGATCTCTATGGTCTTTAACATAGAGATTTATGGAATTCCTAGAGCGCTGCAAGGGGCTGTGATGTCTCTGAAAGATGGAATGGCCTGGGGGAGTGAACGAAACCTGAATGCATACATGCCAGTGTTTTACAGATGAAATCAGGACATCCCTGGAATACCTTCTAACACCCCAATTCCCGTAGGAAAGTTCCCTGCCACACGAGGCCAAGAAAAGGCACCCTCTGCTTAACACCTCTGAGTGTTGGGTTGCCAACCCCCAGGTGGTGCCTGCGGTTCTCCCGCTATTAGTCGAACTCCAGACGATCAAGATCAGTTCCCCCAGGGGGGAAACGGCTGCTTTGGAGGCGAAGCTCCCTCTAAGCTGCGGAGTCCTGTGAGCAAAAATTCTACTTTGTGAGCTACCAGCATTAAAGTGGTGAGCAAGCGATTTGGCTACTGCATAAGTTAGTTTGCTCCGGAGCCCTCCTCCCTGAGCTAAGACAGAAATGTCTCGTTTTTAATTACTGACCTTAATATTAATTTTACCACTTCTGTATTTTAAACTTTTTAGATTCCTGTTTATAATTTTAGATGCTATTATACTTTGTAATTTTACTGAGATTTGGCTGTTATTTATCTGCCTCCTATTCACGGGTCATTTCGTAGAAAAAGAGGTGCAGGAGCTCATTAGCATAACTCATTAGCACTACTTATTTGCATGTGCCACACCCCCTGAGATCACCGGAAGTGTGTCAGAAGGCAACACCCACCGCTCAGGCTCCACTGGACTGTTTTGAATGGCTAGCTATTGGGGGGCGGGGGACGTGCAGATCTGCTCTCGCAGAGGAGGGAGAGCTTGTAGCTGAAGGCGGGCTGGGGGGGGGGGCTCTGCAACTTACCTAGCTGCTTCTTGCTCTGACTGAGGGCTGCTGGGAGCAGGGGGCGGGGCTTGTTGCATGTGCCCGCCCCCTGGGCTCCTTACTGCCGGAGCTCCGCTCCCGCAGGAAATGACCCCTGCTCCTATTGTATTGATTGTTGGTCTATGACCGTAAGAATAATAAATGTAAAGACAAAAATGCGTGAGCCGGAGGCTAAAAAACTGTGAGCTAGCTCACACTAACTCAGCTTAGAGGGAACACTGTTTGGAGGGTGAACTCTGTGGCATTATGCCCTGCTGAGGTTCCTCCCCTCCCCGAGCCCCACCCTCCATAGGCTCCACCCCCCAAATCTCCAGCTACTTCCCAACCCAGAGCGACCCTCTCGGAGAGGGAGTGTCGCCTTCTTCAAACCAGGTTAAAGCTGAACGTCAGGGCAGGCATGTCTAAATCAGAGAGATCTGGTAGGAGAACAGATTCCATTCATCCGTTCGTTCACTCATCCAATCATTCAGTGACTGCCTGCAGCCGTGGCAGTTTCCAAATCAGTTAACAATGATTGTTTTAGGAAAATAAATAAATAAATACATATTTTAAACAGTTCACATTTGACAAACGAAATCCACAGAATCGGCTACAAGCCAGAATGAATGGCGGCGGCGGCGGAAACACTGAAACAGATTAAGTTGGAATAAAATAAGACACTCCCCACTCCTTAAAAAAACAAAACAAAACTCAGCGTGAATCTTTTGGTTGATGTTATCTCTTATGGCACATCTAACAAGTTTGTTCCCTCTTCTCCAAAAGTATTTTTAAAAAATGGAGAGACTGCCTGCTGGGCTTCCAAAGGGATGTAGTACCAAAATTCCGGGGGCCACCACAGAAAAGGCCCTGCCTGTTGTTGAGAGGAGCTGAATGCCCACAATAGGGAACATCCAGAGCTGGGCTTTGTTGGCAAATCTTAAGACTGTCTCATGGCAGGACTGGGGGGGGGTGGAGCTCGAATGGGAGAAGGGTACTCCCTGAGATATTTTAAGACACAGACTATTTCTGGCATTAAAGTTCAAAGCCTCCACCTGGGCTTAGGGACAGAAAGAAACTGGCTACCAGGGACGTTGCTTCTAAGTGTCAAATGTCGATGATGGCTTCCAAGTGAGCAGCTGAACCCTCACAGAGTTTCTAGATCACCTTCCTGGGCAGCCCCATACAGAGAGTGTATCACAGTAATACTAGAGTTAATGTACAGCATACACTTGATTTTTTTAATAAGAGAAGAAGAGAAGAGATTGGATGTATACTCCTCCCTTCACTACCCAAAGGAGTCTCAGCAGCTTACAATCTCCTTTCCCTTCCCCTCCCCACAACAGGCACCCTGTGAGGCAGGTGGGGCTGAGAGAGCTCTTTTGAGAACTGCTCCTGAGAGAACAGCTCTGAAACAACTTGTGACTGACCCAAGGTTGCACCAGCAGCTGCACGTGTATAAAAGCCTGCTCTTCTTCATTGTACCCGGCTGTGGTCCCTCCCCAACCCCACCTTCCCCAAGCTCCACCCCCAAATCTCCAGGATGTACGTTAGAGTTGCCAACTCCAAACTCGGGAAAGTCCTGAAAGTTTGGGAGTAGAATTTGTGGAGGAGGAGAAAGTTTTGGGAGAGGAGGGAGCTCAGCAGGGGGTGGGATGGCCCTCGAGCGGCGCTTCCGAAGCTGCCGCTTCCTCCAAGGGAGCTGGTCTCTGCCGTCAGGAGAGCAGCTGTCGTCCCAGGAGAACGCCACCCCACTCGGAAGCTGGCAACCCTCAACTGTACGTGTGCATCCTCTTCCACGTGCAAATAGGGCTTCCAAACCACAGCATGGGGGCGGCGCTCCAGGCCTCCCCCTGGGTTACCGAGAGGAGAATTTTGGCAGGTGAAATACTGGAGCTGAAGTTGCTAACTCTGGTTTGGGAAGTCCCTGGAGATTTTCGATGGGTGGAGCCTGGGGAAGGGCCACAGCAGGGCCCAGGGCCAGAGAGTCCACCCTCCAAAGCAGCCATTTTCTCCAGGGGAACTGATCTTGGCCATCTGGAGAAGAGCTGTAATTCTAGGGGATCTCCAGGCCCCACCTGGAGGCTGGCAACCCTAGCTGGAGCCTATGGGCAGGAGAAACTGTCTGAACGAGGCCCGTGGCCATCTAGCAAAGCCCAGTGCCGCCTTCTCAAGCAGGCAGCTCCTGGAACCACCACTCTCTCATACGTCACCCCTCCTTTGCCGTAAGCGTCAGCTGATCGCTCTTTGTAAACTTTGGGGCTCTGTGCCCTTTGCGCTCAGGGAGCCCTTTGCATCCAGCACCAAGGACTCTGATAGTTCCGTAGTCAAGTCCATCCCCAGAGAGCTGGCGACATCCTCAGTACAGCCGTGGAAACCTCAGAATCCCCGGAATAATTTTTCTCTGTATCCTACACACTGTATCCTACACTCCATAGCTGTGTGCGACATACCCAAAAGATTTCTCACTAGGCGTGCTGCTCTCCCGTGCTTGGGCTACCCAGGTCGCTGCCCCACAAGGCATGTTTAGTCCTCCTCGCTGTGCCAGGGAAAACCACGGCTCAGCTTCCAGACGCTCGCAACCCACACCCCACGCTCGGCCCTTTATTAAGGCACAGCTCCATTTCTGGAGTCCCACATTGATCCACAGCCTACGGTTCGCTCCCGGGTCGAAGTCTCACGATGCACCGTCCTAACGTCACACCTGAGTAGCGCTGCGAACGTTCTTGGTGGCGGGCGGTGGAAGCGGGGCAGTAGAGGCGCTATGCCTGCTGTCTCTGGTATCGATGGACTGGGGAGAATTGGGAAGGGGAGAGAACGCGTCAGAAAGACTTAAGAAGGAAGCCCGGATTCCCCTTCTTCAGAACCATTAACCCCCCCCCCCATCTTTATTTAGGGCGATTTGCCAGGAGACACCTGTGGCCACCCCATAGAGCAGTGGTGGCGAACCTATGGCACCGGTGCCAGAGGTGGCACTCAGAGCCCTCTCTGTGGGCACGCGTGCCATCGCCCCAGCCAGGCCCAGACCATCATTAAAGTGTCGAATTCTCTGCCAAATAATTTTAAGTAAGTGAAAGCCTTTGGGATTGCTTTCCTTACTTTGTTTGGATCATCTTAAGTTAATGGATGAGTTGTTTTTTCTAAAGTAAAACCTCAGTATTCAGGTTAAATGGCCGTGTTGGCACTTTATGATAAATAAGTGGGTTTTGGGTCGCAGTTTGGGCACTCAGCCTCTAAAAGGTTCGCCATCACTGCCAGAAATGTTCTGGAAGAAGCCAGCCCCTGTTGGTAGGGATAAAGTACAGGGAAACGGCTCAAGGTATGGATAAAAGTGTGCACACAGATTGTACGTGCGTTTCCCGGAATCTGCAAAGAGGCTGACGCTTCCGGGGCATTGGTGGTGGAGGGGTAGGCCTTTAAGAGCAAGACTCTCCAGGGAACGGGGTCCGTACCACGTAGGGTTGCTGACTGTGGGTTGAGAAATTCCAGGAGATTCGGCGGTGGAGACTGTGGAGGGTGGGTTTTGGGGGAGGGAACTCAGCAGGGCAGGGCCTTTTTTATAGAAAAAGCCCAGCAGGAACTCATTAGCATAACAGGCCACACCCAATAGCAGAAACTCATTAGCATATTAGGCCACACCCCTGACAGCACAGCTCATTAGCATATTAGGCCGCACCCACATGTTACCAGAAGTGTGATCATCCAGCCACACCAACCTTTTGCTTCTTATTCTGTTTACCCTGTTTGTGGTCAAACCCCAGGGCTTTTTTTGTTGCAGGAACTCCTTTGCATGTTAGGCCACACACCCCTAATGTAGCCAATCCTAATGAGTTGGGTGTGGCCTATTATGCTAATGAGTTCCTGCTGGGCGTGGCCAACTCGGGAGCCAGCCGGAACTCCGTTCCTGTGCGTTCCTGCCCAACAATAGCCCGGCAGCAGGGTATGATGCCACGGGGTCTGTCGTCCAAAGCGGCCGTTTTCCTCCAGGGGGACTGGTCTCCTGTAGTCTGGAGATCAGTCGTAATGCCAGGAGCTCTCAAGGCCTTGTCTGGAGGCTGGCAACCCTGTTTCAGGGATATATGAGCCTCCTCAATAGGCAGAGGTCTCATCAGGACCAGCCTCTGTGCTAACAGAAGGAGGGATGCTTTGCTGCCGGGAATGGGATCCGGAATAGGGTTGCCAGGTCTGGGTTGGAAAAATTCCTCGAGATTTTTTTTTGGGGGGGTGAAGCCTGGAGAGGGCGGGGTTTGGGGAGGGGCCTCAGCAAGGTACAGCGCCACGGAGTCCACCCTCCAAAGCAGCCATTTTCTCCAGGGGAGCTGATTTCTTGTCAGCTGTAGAGCAGTTGTAAAAGCGGGAGATCTCCAGGCCCCACCTGGAGGCTGGCAACCCGAATCTGGGAAGCTATGCGGGGGGGGGATTCCTCTCCACCCCATTCCTGGGCCCTCCTGTGTCCCAGCACAAGACGGGGGTGGGGGGGGGGGATTGCAGAAGTCACACGACAGGGGGGGGGCTCTTTTGCAGCCGGACCTGGGCGCTGCATCGAAGCCAAAGAGCTGTGTGCCAACGGCAGGCCTTACCCCAGTGGCCGGGCCTCCGTGCCTGCGCAGGTGTGCTTCGTAGGTGATGGCATAGATGTCGGAGTCTCCAGAAGACCAGCGGGGATTGCCCCAGGAGGGGTCGTTGGACTCCCTCCCGTGCGGGAACTGGAATGGGGTTGAGAGAGGGGAAAGACACGGGGTCAGTGACACCAACAGCCAGAGTGGTGCAGCAGCTAGAGCGTGTGGAGAGGACCTAGGAGAACTGGGTTCGAATCCCCGCTCCGCAATGGGAGCTTGGTGAGTGACTTGGCCCAGTCACACGCAGGCCCGTAGCCAGGACTTTGTGGCTCGTGGCGCAAAATGTTTTCTGGCGGGGCCGCCATTACTTTTATTTCAGTTCCGATCTGCCCCCAAGCCCGACCACCGGCGGCCACCCCTCTCCCTCCCCTCCTGCGAGATTTAAAGGGCCCTTCAGCTGATCGGCAGGGAGCACGTGGCCCGCCTTCAGCTGGAGGGCCCTTTAAAACTTGCAGGAGGGGAGGGAGAGAGGCGCGTGCCATCCCCAGCTTCTTCTCCCTCTCGTGCACGGCCCTCCCCCTGATTCTTCTCAAAAAATCGTGTGGGGCTGGCCCTTTAAGGAAGGGGGCAGAGCCCCCAGTAGCCCCACTTTAGCTACAGGCCAGGTCACCTGCTCACAGGTAAGCCTAACTCACAGGTGTGTTGTGAGATGGAGGAGAGGAGATCAACGGAAGCCGCTTCGGGTCCCCCACGGGGAACCAAACAAATTAAATAAATAAATGATCAGAAGGACGGGGTGAGCTTTTTCATCGCACCTCCTCCTACAGGCAGCCCACACAGCACAGTGGTCTCCCAGCTTCTCAGACCCCTGGATGATACCCCAAGTGCTCTCACCTGGCGAGACAGGTAATGTTGCTGATTCTCCGGTGGTGTGGGGGGGACTTTCCGTCTGCGTGCTACAAGGGATTAAAAACGGCATTAGGGACTCGTCTTGAGAGACCGACTAGCTCTGAACGCCAAAATATATACAGCGCAGAATGTAAACCAGGAGAATGTACGCTCCCTGACTTCCACTTAGCTGGGTGCACTACCAACTCCCATTTGCATGAAGCCAACTTCCTCTCCTCTTTTACCATAATTGGCCAGTTCGGGAACAGACAACGTCTTGGTTTTTCCTTCTTCATTTTTATTATGAGACTGCCCGGTGTCAAGGCAGGTAGAACGGGATACCGACACGTGCAATTTGTCACAGAGAACGAGGGCAGAGAAGATAAAATTAGAAGGAGACGTTACATACATGGGGTCTATACTCCACAGTCAAACTGTGCGAGTTCCCAAACTGACTCTGGGTCTAAAGCTCAGCATCCCGAAAATCCCAACTCCCATTTTAAAATGTTTCTAGCCTGTTCGGAGCTGCACCTGATCACCAAGTTTTCAATGGATTTTGACAGGGCTCAGAAGTCAAGTGTTGTATGCCACTTGGGGTCACCATTGGGAGCAGAGGAGCCAAAAATGAAATAAGTAAATAAAATAAAAGCAGCAAAGCAGATGGGGCTTTGAGAGGGAGGGTTACGCTTCCAAAACGATTGGTCAGAAAAGGGATAGGATCATAGAATTGAAAGGGACCTCCAGGGTCATCTAGTCCAACCCCCTGCATAATTCAGGAAATTCACACATGCCTCCCACCCATAATACTTAAGGGATAATCCCCTTTCTCTACCCATTTTATAAATGATCCAAAGGACTGTAGTGACTTTCCTGCAACGGGCTCTTGGTTTCGGTCGGTCTGGACCTTGGCAGTCATTTCAAGCTTTCAAATCTCATTGGTTGGAAAGAGCCGATCGATGGTTTCCCACATTGAGGGAAGTGTGATGTAGCAGCTGAAGTGTCAGACTAGGACCTAGGAAATCCAGGTTCAAATCACCACCTGTGCCATGGAAGCTGGCTGGGTGACCTTGGGCCAGTCACACCCTCTCAGCCTAATCTACCTCGTAGGGTTGTTGTTGTTGGAAGTGAAGGACTTTGGGCTGTCTCTTAGCCTCAGACTTCAGAGGGGACTATAGAGAGTCAGAGGAAGAGACAGGCCAGGACCCTGATCATCTTTCCCTTCTACTACTCTGATACTATACCTTTGATGTGTAGGTTGCTACTCTCAGGGAATCTTCTTTACTTCCAGCCTGACCCCTTCTCTCCACACTGTGCTACTCTTCTCCATCTTGGCACTAATAGGGCAAGACATGTCTCCTGCATCTCTATCCATCCTAGCTAGTTAGGCTAGATTAGGATCCTATCCCTATCTAGAATGGAATTCCTTACAATAAAGGGCTCCTATTGGCTTTTGCAAAGATAAAGAAAGTCCGTGTGCAACTGTCTCTTGGCAGCACACACAAACCAGATAGACTCTGCCGCGTGATATGCCTCGAGCACTCTGCTAACTCCAATCATCCTTCAGCTGTGAGGATAAAACGGAGGTGAGGAGAACAAAGCAAGCCACTCTGGGTCCCCGTCAGGGAGAAAGGCAGGACGCAAATGAAGTCAAATGGAAATAAATAAAACATCAGGTTTCATCAGCAGCCTTTCCGACTGCCCCTCCTCAGACAAACCGCTCGGCCCTTTCCCATCCGATTGGCTGGCGGCAGAGGCCTTTGTGAACCCTAAAACAAAAAATCCCTTGACCCCGCACGGCTCACCTCGGCAGAGAAAGACCAGCAAGACCAAAAGGGCAAGGGTCAAAAGGAAGCCCAAGACGGAGCCGACCACGATTCCGGCAATGGCACCAGCGCTCAGATATGGCTCTGTGGAACAGAAGTCGGGATTGGAAACTCAGAATTCTAGTAACGGCTTTGCTGTAACCACAGAGCTGTTTGCCACCATCTTCCCACCCAGGGGTCGTTTCGTAGAAAAAGAGCTAGGGGGACTCATTAGCATAACTCATTAGCATATGCCACACCCCCTGACATCACCGGAAGTGTGTCATAAGGC
>NW_015167109.1:108747-122938 GCF_001447785.1 Gekko japonicus | reverse complement strand
GAGTTTTTTTTTTTTTTTTTGCCAGGAGACAACTCCAACAACCAACGACTTCAGCTAACATACAAGACTGGGAACGGAATCAAGAGCGCCACCTAGTAGGACCAAACTAAACCTACAGGGGAGGAGCAGACTGTTCCATTACATACGGTCATCTATGCAATAAAGGTACCGCACCTACCTGCCTGGAGGGTGAGGACCTGAGAAGAGTCTCCAGCCTGGGATCCCAAGAGGGGGACCACCTGGAAGGAATACGAGGAGTGGGGGTCAAGCCCCGGCACAACGATAGACCGGTTGCTGGCTCCCAGGTCTTGCACCGTTTCCCACTCCGAGGCAGAACGGCCTTGCCGGGGGCCCTGCATCTGGATCCTGAAGCCGGTGACCGCTGATCCGTTGGGAACCGTCCAGGCGATGTACGCAGATCCGGGATCGGGTCTGCGGGACAGAGTCGACTCCGAGACGCTGGGACCTGACAAGGTCGGGGAAGACAAAGGCCGGTCACACGGAGCCACTTCTTCGATGCGAGGGGGGGGGGTTAAGAACACAGGATAAACACTCCATTCCGCAGTGATGGTTGAAGGGGATTCTGGGAAAGATGAACTGGGCTTCCCGGGCAAAACCAGGAAGCTGGCCATCTTTTAAAACTGCAACTGTGCTTTTATTAGTAGCACGGCATGTACGGTTGCCAGCTCCAGGTTAGGAAATACCTGGAGATTTTGGGGGTGGAGCCTGGGGAGGGCGGGGTTTGTGGAGGGGACTCAGGGGAGGGACTTCCAAGGGATGTAATGCCATAAAGCCCACCTTCCGAAGTGGCCATTTTCTCCAGGGGAACTGATCTCTGTTGCCTGGAGATCAGTCGTAATAGCGGAGATCTCCAGCCTCCACCTGGAGGCTGGCAACCCTAACGGCACCGCATCATCATCATCATCATCAGTATTATTATTCACTTAATATGCCACCCTTCTTCTCAATGAGGACCCGAAGTAGATTACATCGTTCTCCTCTCCTCAATGTTATCCACACACCAACCCTGTGGTGTAGGCTAGGCAGAGAGTGTGCGACTGTCCCAAGGTCACCCAGCGCAAGCTTCCATGGCAGAGCAGGGATTCGAACTCGGGTTTCCCATGTCCTATTTTGACACTCTAATCACTGCATTACGCTGGCTCTCAGGTGAAGTTTTGGAAACCGGGGGGGGGGGCGAGCTTTGGCCTTCAGTCACGGGCAATCCTGCCTGAGCACTGCCTCCGAAAGCGGTCCAAGAGCCGCCAGCGGTCTGCAGAGCCACCACCTCCAATATAGGGGGTGGTGGCAGAGCAACTGCAGAGAAGCCGACAGGACCACGGAAATAAGGAAGGCCTGGTCCACAGCGAATGTTGATGAACATTCCTGTTTCAAACTACTAACTTGGCTGCTCCTTTTCCCCTTGCCGGGGCTTAGCAGGGTCAGGCCCAGCCAGGGCCCGTTTCAGAAGATGCCGTGGTGTGTGTGTGTGTGTGTGTGCAAATAATCCAGCCTTGTTTCTTCTCTGCCGCCAGTGTTCTCTCTAAGCTGAGTTAGTGTGAGCTAGCTCACTGTTTTTTAGCCTCCGGCTCACACCTTTTTGCCTTAGCTCAAGAAGGAGGGCTCCAGAGCAAACTAATTTATGCGGTAACCGAATCGCTCGCTCACAACTTTAACGCCAGTCGCTCACCAAGTAGGATTTTTGCTCACGAGACCCCACAGCTTAGAGGGAGCATTGCTAGGTGGGGTGGCTGGAAAACAGCGCTCCTGCCCACCCGCAGAGTGCTTTGGCTAACCAACACCTGCAGCTAGCCCATGTGTTTAGAACGGACAGGGAAAGAATGACCACCGCCGACGAGAATAATACCAGTGTGGCGGAGTGGCTAGAGTGTCCACTGGGATCTGGCAGAGCCAGGTTCAAATCCCCGCTCTGTCGTGGAAGCTCGCTGGGTGACCTCAGGGCAGTTGCACACTCTCAGCCTCACCTATTTCACAGGGTTGTTGTGAATAGGGCTGCCAGCTCTGAGTTGGGGGATTCCTGGGGGGTAGAGCCTACATAGGAGCTGCGGTGGCTCAAGTGGTTAAGACACTGAACTGCAGGCTGTGGAAGGTCAGTAGTTCAGCAGTTCGAGACCCGAGTGTGCCGCATGACGGAGGGAGCTCCCGTCTCTAGCTCCAGCTCCTGCCAACCTAGCAGTTTGAAAGCAAGAAATTGCAAGTAGATAAATAGGGACCACTTCGGTGGGAAGGTAACAGCGTTCCGTGCGCCTTGGTGTTTAGTCATGCCGGCCACATGACCACGGAAACGTCTTCAGACAGCGCTGGCTCTTCGGCTTGGAAACGGAGATGAGCACCGCAACCCTAGAGTCGGACTCGACTGGCTTTCGAGCAAGGGAACCTTTACCTTTGCCTTTAGAGCCTACAGAGGTCAGGGTTTGGGGAGGGGAGGGGCCTCAACGGGGTATAATCAGGCCTGTAGCTACTGTGGGGCATCTTGGGGCTAGGCCCCCTGACTTTCTGGCAAGGCCCCACAACTTCTCATCCAGCCCAGGGTCCCCAAGCAGTGGGTGTTGCAGGGAAGGAGCCGGGTATTCCTTCAGTACTATTAGCCATTTAAATGCCCCCCCCCCCAGTTAAAAATATCCTGGCTATGGGCCTGGGTACAATGCCAGAGAGCCCCCCTTCCAAAGCAGCCATTTTCTCCAGGGGAACTGATCTCTGTCGTCTGGAGGTCAGTTGTGATTCCAGGAGATCGCCAGGCCCCACCTGGAGGTTGGCAACTGGGAGACTGACATGGAGAAGAGGAGAGGGACATAAGCCGCTTTAGATCCCAACTGGGGAGCAAAGCCAATGAAGGACGTGAGTCAATCCACCAGTGGAGGTGTGCCCCCCAGTTTTTCGGTCCATCGGAAGGAGGATCTCACCAATGAGAGTGAGGTTGGCACTCTGGGACCCCAGCGGATTTGAGCACCTGACGCTGTAATTCCCCAGGTCTTGGGGGGTGCTGAAGTTCCGGATGGTGAGTCTGGTTCCGTCGGGGCTGAGCTCATAACGGTCTCCATCGGGAAGCAGCGGCTGCCCGCTCCGAAGCCAGTCGATCCGGGCTGGGTTGAAAGTGCCCTGGCAGCGCACTTCCGTGGTAACCGTCCCTCCCGGCTCCTCGGAGGCCTGTAATGAGAGGAAGACCCCCGAGGGGGCTTCTGCGGAGGGAGATCGAGAGTCAGGTCGACGGACCAAAAGCTTCATGGGAAAATCCGAAACGTGGCTTCATTCTCGCATTAACTTTTTGACCGGGCAAACCTGCAGTATCCCTTTTGTGCGGCTTGTTTTATGGTGCATCTTTTTATTCTTATGCATCACGCCAATAGTACCATCCCTTTCCACCTCCAGCAAGGTCAGGGAGGGTTAAATGGGATCTCCTCCCTCCTTCTGTCTTCACAACAACCTTGGCAGGTAGGCTGCACAGGGACCAGCTGCAGATCTCTGCGTGACCTTCAGGGTGGCCAGGTCTCCTGCTGGGTTGCTGCCGGGAGACTGGCAACCCCGATGCTAACTATTGCACACTGCTGCATCCAGTATCGCTCCCCAGGGTGTTCTAGCACCCCACCCCCCCTTTCTGCTTCAGCATCTTTGCATGGGCTGACAATGGGCCCCTCTAGTGTTATTATCCGACTTTTTGTTACCAAACTCCAGGAAGGCGAGAGTTGCTGGCCTCCAGGCTGAGGAAGATCCAAGATCTAAAAGAGTCCGTGTGAATAACTAACAACCCATAATATTTAATAACGAGATAGTAAAATACTAATACATAAATGACCTCTAGCCACAACATCGTGCCTAAATCAATACTTCATAGACACAACATAATAAATACCCCCATAAAAAGGTAAAGGTTCCCTTGCTCGAAAGCCAGTCGAGCCCGACTCTAGGGTTGCGGTGCTCATCTCCGTTTCAAAGCCGAAGAGCCAGCGCTGTCTGAAGACGTTTCCGTGGTCATGTGGCCGGCATGACTAAACACCAAGGCGCACGGAACGCTGTTACCTTCCCACAGAAGTGGTCCCTATTTATCTACTTGCAATTTCTTGCTTTCGAACTGCTAGGTTGGCAGGAGCTGGAACTAGAGACGGGAGCTCATTCCGTCATGCGGCACACTCGGGTCTCGAACTACCGACCTTCCACAGCCTGCAGTTCAGCGTCCGGCAACATACAGGCACTTCTAGACTTCACTTAGATCAACAACTGCAGCACAAACCATGGTTGCCAGCCTTCAGACGAGGCCTGGAGATCTCCTGGAATTATATGATTTAGACACTCTGTATGGGATATGCTGTTGTTTGTTTTTTGGGGGCCGCAGTGGCTCAGAGGTTAAGACGCTGAGCTGCAGACTGGAAGGTCTGTAGTTTGGCAGTTCGAGACCCCAGTGCCGCGTGACGGAGCGAGCTCCCATCTCTGGCCCCAGCTCCTGCCAACCTAGCAGTTCAAAAGCAAAACATTGCAAGTAGGTAAACAGGTGCCACTTCAGTGAGAAGGTAACTTTGGCATTTAGTCATGCCGGCCACATGACTACGGAAATGTCTTCGGACAGCGCGGGCTCTTTGGCTTGGAAACGGAGATGAGCACCGTCCCCTGGAGACGGATTCGACTGGCTTTTGAGCAAGGGAAACCTTTACCTTTATGGGATATTTATGAAGTTGTGTTTATGAAGTATTGATTTTGGCACAATGTTGCGGTTAGAGGTTATTTACATATTAGTATATTAATGTCTCATTATTAAATCTAATCATTTGTGGGTTATTAGTTATGTACACAGACTTTTTCATATCTTGGTTTTTATCCTAATAGCCTTCAGGTGGGGCCTGGAGATTTCCTGGAATTACAACCATTCTCCAGACGGCCAAGATTTTTGGCGGGTGGGCTCTATGGCATTATGCCCTGCTGGAGGTCCCTCTCCTCCCCAGATGCCACCCTCCCCAAGCCCCACCCCCAAATCTCCAGGAATCATAGAATCATAGAGTTGGAAGGGGCCAGACAGGCCATCTAGTCCAACCCCCTGCCCAATGCAGGACCAGCCTAAAGCATCTCTGACAAATATTCGTCCAGCCTCTTCTTGAAAGCTGTCAGTGAAGGGGAGCTCACCACCACCTCCCCAGGCAGCTGATTCCACCTCTGAACCACTCTGACCATGAAAAAGGTTTTCCTAATACCCAGCCGATACCTTTCTGCATTTACTTTAAACCCGTTGCTTCGGGTCCTGTCCGACGCTCCCTTTAAGCTGTGGAGCCTTGTGAGCAAAAAATTCTACTTTGTGAGCTACTGGCATTAAAGTTGCGAGCGAGCGATTTGGCTGCTGCATCAATTAGTTTGCTCTGGAGCCGTCCTTCCTGAGCAGAGACATAAATGTGTGAGCCGGAGGCTAAAAAATTGTGAGCTGGCTCACACTAACCCACCTTAGAGGGAACACTGGTCCTGTCTTCTGCTGCCAACTGGAACAGCTCCCTGCCCTCCTCCAAATGACAGCCTTTCAAATATTTAAAGAGAGCAATCATATCCCCCCCTCAACCTCCCCTTCTCCAAACTGAACATTCCCAAGGCCCTTAGCCTTTCCTCGTAGGGCTCGGCCTCCAGACCCCTGATCATCCTCGTCACTGTCTTCTGCACCCTCTCGGTTGGTTTTGCCCACATCCTTTCTGAAGCGAGGCCTCCAGAACTGCACCCCCTACTCCAGGTGCCGCCTGACCGAGGCAGTATACAGAGGGGCTATGACTGTTAAAGTAGAATCCCCCAACCCAGAGCTGCCAACCCTACAGAGTTCTCCCAGGATTACAACTGATATCCAGACTGACTGCTGATATTCATCTCTCTGGAGGAAACGGCAGCTTTGGAGGGCTGACAGCATCACACCCCCACTAAGGTCCCTCCCCTCCCCAAACCCTGCCCTCCTCAGTCACGGCTCCCCACTTTCCGGCAATTTCCTAAACTGGCATCGATAACCCAAAGTCCAACTGCAGCTTTGAGCTCCCCCTCCTGGCCATTCCCGGGCTTACACCCGGGTCCGGTTTTCTACTCGTCGTTGCACACACACCTGGGATTACGCTGCAGCTCCTGTTCCCGGTCAAGTGGCTTGCGAAGCAGGTGACGGTCTGGCCACTGAGCCCAGCTGGGAAGGGGGAGACCAGCAGCTGCTCCAAGCGGGAGGCAGTGACCTCCTTGTCCTCTGGCAGCCCCCGGAAGCTTAAATGGGGATCGGGTGACCCCCCGGGCCAGGAGCAAGCGAAACACAAGGCAGACCCGCCGTTTTCCGAAGACACGGCGCAGTTGGGGTATCCAGAGGGTCGTTCTAAGGAAAGGGAAGGGAGAAAGAAGGGGACAGTGACGCCAACCAGCTAGACTGGATCCAGAGATTTATATAGGGGGATAGAGTTGCAGTCCCCCTGACCTGGACGGCCCAGGCGAGCTTGATCTCATCAGATCTCGGAAGCTAAGCAGGGTCAGCCAAGAGTACTTGGATGGGAGCCCACCAAGTAAATCCAGAGTCGCTTTGCGGAGGAAGACAATGGCAAACCCCCTCTGGAAAACCCTACAGGGTCCAGGGATATTTTTGGGCAGGAACGCACAGGAACGGAGTTCCGGCTGGCTCCTGAGTTGGCCACGCCCAGCAGGAACTCATTAGCATAATAGGCCACACCCAACAGCAGGGACTCATTAGGATTGGCTACATTAGGGGTGTGTGGCCTAACATGCAAAGAAGTTCCTACTAGAAAAAAAGCCCAGGGTTTTGACAACAGACAAGGTAAACAGAATAAGAAGCAAAAGGTGGGTGTGGCTGGATGACCACACTTCTGGTAACATGGGGGTGTGGCCTAATGTGCTAATGAGCCGTGCTGTCAGGGGTGTGGCCCAATATGCTAATGAGTTCCTGCTGTTGGGTGTGGCCTATTATGCTAATGAGTTCCTGCTGGGCTTTTTCTACAAAAAGAACCCCAAGGATGTCCAGGGTCACGGCACAGAGGCAGGCAGTGGCAAACCACTTCTGAACGTCTCTTGCCTTGAAAACCCCATGCAGGGTCGCCATCCCCGTGACCTGACGGCAATGCTCCCTCTAAGCCAGTGATGGCGAACCTTTTAGGGACTGCGTGCCCAAACTACGACCCAAAACCCACTTATTGATCGCAAAGTGCCAACACGGCAATTTAACCTGAATACTGAGGTTTTACTTTAGAAAAAAACCAATTCATCCATTAACATAAGATGATCCAAACAAAGTAAGGCAAGCAATCCCAAAGGCTTTCATTTACTTAAAATGATTTGGCAGAGAATCCCACACTTTAATGATGGTCTGGGCCTGGCTGGGGCGATGGCACGCGTGCCCACTGAGAGGGCTCTGAGTGCCGCCTCTGGCACCCGTGCTATAGGTTCGCCACCACTGCTCTAAGCTGTGGAGACTGGTGAGCAAAAATTCAACTTTTTGTAGTGGCACTACTTTTTGCAGCAGCCAAATCGCTCGCTCACAGCCAGTCACTCACAAGTTGTGAGCAAGTGATTCGGCTGCTGCATAAATTAGTTGGCTCTGGGGCCGTCCGTTCCTGAGCTAAGACAAAAGTGTGCGTGCTGGAGGCTAAAAAAAAACACAACCTGTGAGCCAACTCACACTAACTCAGCTTAGAGGGAACACTGCTTGACGGCACCTTCCGCCATCACCAGCAGGGACAGAGAACCCAACCGCCTCCCTCAACTCACGGGCAACGGTGAAACTGTAGGTGTTCCGGACGCTCCGGTTGGTGCGCCGGTTGATGGCCAAACACGAATACGCCCCGCCCTGATTCAGCTGCACGTTGGGGAGCGGAAGACTGGGCGAAGAAGGCACCAGGAGATCCTGAGCATCTGGCACGTTCCAGTAGATCTCCGCTGGAGGTTGGGAAGGGGCCTGGCACGTCAGGTTCACGCTGGTGTTCACCAACACAAAGCCCTCTGCTTCGGAGTTCTGACTTGGCCAGGAGACGATGATACTCGGGGTGTCGGGGCCATCTGGGAGGAATGGAAACATCACCGTGATGTAACAGAGTGCCACTGAAATGCCCACTTGCTAGGGTGTTTTTTAAAAAAAAGAAAGAAAGAAAGAAAGAAAGAAAGAAAGAAAGAAATGCCCACGACGACCGATTTATCTCCCAGGCCTCTAAGTGCGAAGGCTTCCACCTCTGTGGTGCGGCTTTCCATATCCAGGTTGCGACCTGGCTGACGAATGGGGCCATTCAAATTGATGGAGTGGCCGTTTAGCTGCGGGAGAGGCGGCCCTTATGGTCTGTCGTTCTGCCCAGCCGCCTGGAATGCAGAGAGCTTCGCCCCGGTCCAGTTCGCACGGCTGCTCCCGCCAGCAGACGAATGTTCGGCCTTCCTCCCCGAACTGCGTTTGCTTGCGGCCACCTGGATCGCCGGCCACGTGCACAGATGGGGACCCGGCGTGGGTGTTTTTGAAAGGAGGGTGGTCCTAGGTGGAACCGTGGACTGTGCTGAACGGTTCAGGCTACCTGATCTCCACACGGGAAAGAGAAGTACAGCAGATGGGCGCAGCGTTGCCAGCCTCCTGGGGAGGCCTGGAGATCTTCTGGGATTACCCCTGATCTCCAGGTGGCCGAGACCCGATCCCCTGGAGACAACGGCTGCTTTGGAGGGTGGACTCTATGGCATTATGCCTATGCTCCCTTTCCTCCCCAAATCCTGCCCTCCCTAGTCTCCACCCTCAAATCTCCAGGAATTTCCCATTAACCAGAGGTGGCAAACCTATCTGGGCGTGAACAGGAAGGATGTGTGGATCTACTGTAACTCACACTGAACTTAGAGCAGCCAGTACTATCAGGATTGTCTGTCTGTCTGTCTGTCTGTCAGTTTGGTGTAGTGGTTAAGGGCGCCAACTCTAATCTGGGAGAACCGGGTTTGATTCCCCACTCCTCCACATGCACCTGCTGGTGTGACCTTGTATCAGTCATAAGTTCTTTCAGAGCTGTTCTCTCAAGGGCAGTTCTCGGGAGAGCGCTCTCAGCCCCACTGACCTCACAGGGTGTCTGTTGTGGGGAGGGGAAGGGAAAGGAGATTGTAAACCACTCTGAGACTACAAGTGAAGGGCGGGATATAAATCCAATCTCCTCCTCCTCCTCTTCTTCTTCCTATCATCTATCTATTATCTATCTGTCTACACATTATAGATATATTTAGGTATAGATATATATAGATATAGATACACACACATATAAATTATTTATTAAAGGTTTTTTTTTTGTCGGTGGCTTTCCCGCCAAACTGGTGTACAAAGCAGTATATGCAACAGTCCCCCAATTAATATATAAAATTAATAAAGTCACAGTCAAAGACCGTCGATTAACATTAACCTTTTTGCTAGATTCAGGAGTCTCCCGGCCTCATTTTGGTCACCAGATTAATATCCCTGGATATCCAAAATGGGTCATAAAGTGCTGACAGATATAAAGAGCTGAAGCACACTCGGCAAAATCAATATTACTATTTCAGGGGCTAGAAGTCTCCCGAGCCCGCTGCAGCTGTCCCAGCTCTTATTTGATCCCTCTCCCCATGTCTGGGGGGGTTTCCGTGGGGCTGCCGAGGACGGCCAGATCCAAACTAGAAAGAGTGCGGTTGGCTCACAGATCCCTGGGCCAGGTGACATCACGGAAGTTATTATCCATGGTAAAGTCTGAGGCCGAATGTCCAGGCGAGGCCCTGGAGAACTCCTGGAATTACAATTGATCTCTAGATGAAAAAGATCAGGGCCTTGGGAGAAAATGGCTGCTTTGGAGAGTGGGCTGGATGGCCGTATGCCCCACGGAGGTCCCTTGCCAAGCTCTACCCTCCAAATCTCCAGGAATTTCCCGACCCAAAACTGGCAACCCTAGCTCTGGTCAGTCTGGTCAGGTCCTGTATGGGAGACCATTGAGAGGTCTACGTACACTAGAAGGGCCATCACTCTGTGGCCGTACGTCCCAGGTTCAATTCCTGGCATGTCCTGTCCAGAGGAGGAGGATGAAGAAGAAGAAGAGCTGGATTTATACCCTGCCCTTCACTACCCGAAGGAGTCTCAGAGTGGCTTACAATCTCCTTTCCCTTCCCCTCCCCACAACAGACAGGTGGGTGGGGCTGAGAGAGCTCTGATAGAACTGCTCTTGAGAGAAGAGCTCTGAGAGAGAGCTCTGAGAGAACTGCTCTGGAGAGAACAGCTCTGAGAGAATTTATGACTGACCCAAAGTCACCCAACTGGCTCCTTGTGGAAGAGTGGGGAATCAAACCCAGTTCTCCAGATTAGAGTCTGCCACTCTTAACCTCTACACCAAACTGGCTCTCTAGCAGGTGATAGAAAGTAGAAGAAGAAGAGGAGGAGGAAGTCTCAGAGCGGCTTACAAACTCCTTTCCCTTCCCCTCCCCACAACAGACACCCTGTGAGGTGGGTGGGGCTGAGAGAACTCTGACACAAACGGCTCTTTTTCAAGGACAGCTGTGCCAGAGCTTGTGACTGACCCAAGGTCACATCAGCAGGTGCAAGTGTAGGAGTGGGGAATCAAACCCGGTTCTCCCAGATTAGAGTCCGCCCACTTAGCCACTACACCAAATTGGCTCTCCAGTTTGGAAAAGACCTCCACTGGGACTCTGGAGAGCAGCTGCCAGTCAGAGAAGAGAATACTGACCTCGACAGACCAGCGGTATGACTTGGTGCCACGTAGGCTGACGTGTTCCGGGACGGAAGAGAAATGGGCGATCGATGGATAAGGAACAATTCAATAAGCAAATATAGAACAAGTGGGCTATTCTCGAGTCTTTCAATGCATTGCTAATCGGCCCCTCCAAACCTTGGGCACAGGAATTCCCAAAAACCTAAATGCTAAAAAAAACCAGTGTCATATATACTCACAGTAGACAGTGAGTTGAGCCGTGCCGTTCCCGCTACTGAAAGGGTTGGAGATGGTGCATTGGTAGGTGCCTGAATCAGCGCGTTGAGGTGGGTTGATTTGCAGGGAGCCGCCAGAGAGTTGAAACCGGGGGTTCTTGCCCAGGGGCTGCCCATCCTTGGTCCACGTGACGGACCCTCGGACCGGGCCACAGGTTAGGGTCACTGAACTCTTCCCTTCGTCTCCCTCTGCAGATGACGGGACCACAGAGACGGCGGTCACCTCCTCTGAGAAGATACACACAAGAATGGGCTGGGGAGCTATCCTACCCATTGCTGCTTTGACCATTAGGTCCCACTCTCATAGGATCAAAGAGTTGGAAGGAACCTCCAGGGTCGTCTCATCCAACCGCCTGCACAAGGCAGGAAATTCACAAATACCTCCCCCACACATACACCTCCAGTGGCACCTGTTCCACGCCCAGGAGATGACCAAAAAAACCCCTTCCAGCATCCCCAGCCAAACTGGCCTAGATAAAAATTGCTTCGTGACCCCAAAGTGGCAAGCGGCGTTTCCATGGGCATGTAAGAAAGGGCCATGAAAACTAAGCCCTGAGGCAACCCTTCCTGCCTTCCCTCTCGTGATCGGCCTCAGTTCACAGGATCAGCATGGCTGTCAGATGGCCACCGAGCCTCCGAAAACCTCCACAGAAGGAGAGCCCCCCACCTCCCAAGGAAGCCTGTTCCACTGAGGAACCGCTCTGTCAGGAAGTTCTTCCTAATGTTTAGCCGAAAACTCTTTTGATTTAATTTCAACCCATTGGTTCTGATCCAACCTTCTGGGGCAACAGTAAGCAACTCCGCGCCATCTTCTCTATGACCGCCCTTCAGGTACTTGAAGATGGTTATCGTATCACCTCTCAGTTGTCTCCTCTCTGGGCTAAACATACCCAGCTCATTCAACCTTTCTTCACAGGACTTGGGTCTCAAGACCCCTCACTGTCCTCTGGACCTGTTCCAGCTTGTCTGTATCCTTCTTAAATCACTAAGAGCTGTCTCATTAATCAAGGTGGCCCCTTCCTATCAGCTCCCTCCCATATACATAGAGGCATTCGTCTCCCTTAAGTATCCCACAGGTTAAAGCTGACCAGTCACTTTTGCACTTCTCCATCTGAACTGCCACTGTATCTTGCTTTGCTGCTTCGGGCAACCTCTTCCATATGCTATTGCACCATGGGCAATAGACGCCCAACATGTGCAATACCATCAGGAAACCCAACAGCCAGGCATGGAGCAGGAGGAAGAAACAGTGTCCAAGGAAGAGCTGGGGGTGGGTAAGTATTATCAAGCCGTAGCAGACTACAGATTCTGGAGGCCTGATTTAAGGAGAACATTGGGTGTGCAAAAACAAAATGAGAAAACGATGCACCATTGCATGTGGGCAGTGTCCTTAGCCACTAGGCATGCAGTATTAGAGCATCAGACCTCTGTTGCAGCGGCTGGTGGAAGGCCGTAGTGAAAAATGACTGAGAAGCTCAACTCAAGTGGGCTTTTAATGCTGGGCTTTTAATGTTTTTTTTCCTGAACTTTTGATGTTTTTTATGCTTTATCCCATGTTGCCAATACACATGCAGTATTAGAGCGTCAGAGCTCTTTTGCAGCGGCTGCTGGAAAGTTGTAGTAAGAAATGGCTGAGAAGCTCAACTCAAGTGGGCTTCTAATGGTGGGCTTTTATTATTCTTTTCCTGAACTTTTGATGGTTTTTATGCTTTATTTGCAAGTTGCCTTGAGCAAGTCCTCTGGAGAAGCGGCTTAGACCTTTCCCAGACTGAGCTGCTGTGTTCCAGAAGGGCGAAAAGATCTACTCACCATACACCCGGAGTGTGATGTTTGCCTTCAGGTAACCACTTTCTAGGAGAACCACCGACACTGTGTAGACACCAGAATCAGAGGGGTTCAGTGCAGTGATATTGAGGCTCCCGCTTGTGGGATCCACGGAGAATCGAGGCCAGTAAGAGGGCGCAACCTGGACGGAGAAATTGGGCCTGAAATTTCCTGTGGCCAGGTTGATCTGATGATCCTTCTGCCAGATAATGACGCTCGGGATCTCAGGAACCGGTAAAGAGAATGGGAGGGCGAGAAATGTGCTGTCCCCAGCAAGCCTATCGAGGGGGGCTGAAGGAAGGGCAGGAGCTAGAGGGACTGGAAGGGGAGGAGAGAGAGAGAGGGAGAGGGAGAGAGGTGATAGTATTGTTTGTTTCCTTGGCACAGCTTCAAACCTACCATCAGGCTGCATGAATTTGCCCACACATTCTGCAGAACCATCGAAATAAGAACAAATTGTCAGCTGGTTTATTCATGACAAGCCGGAGGGGCCCCGAAGAGTTGTGAGAGGGAAGGATCTGAACAACCCAACTAGGGAGGGACGCCGGCCTCCAGGTGCGACCAGGGTTTTACCGCTCCAGATGACAGAGATCGGTTCCCCTGGAGGAAAGGGATGCTTCGAAGGGTATCTATGGGCATTATACCCCACTGAGCCCCCTGCCCTCCCCAGGCTCCATCTCCAAATCTGAAGAAGTTTACCAAGCTTGATCTGGCAACCCTTCCCCCCCCCCATGCCAGTGGATCTGTTCCACTGGCGGTGGTGCTTCCCTCCGGTGCAGGGGAGCCTTTTCCTGACATCAGAGCCTTTTGCGTTGGCAGAAAGCTTCTTTCTCAGGAGGAGAATGCCACCCCCAGTGGAACAGATCCACAGACTCCAACATATAGTGCTGTCATCTAGCTTCATGTTTCTAATGACTAATATTGTTGCAAGCACCAGGGCTATTTTGGGGCAGGAACGCACAGGAACGGAGTTCCGGCTGGCTCCCAAGTTGGCCACGCCCAGCAGGAACTCATTAGCATAATAGGCCACACCCAACAGTAGAAACTCCTTAGGATTGGCTACATTAGGGGTGTGTGGCCTAACATGCAAAGGAGTTCCTGCTACGCCACACCCAACAACAGAAACTCATTCGGATTGGCTACATTAGGGGTGTGTGGCCTAACATGCAAAGGAGTTCCTGCTACAAAAGGGCCCTGGGTTTTGACCACAAACAAGGTAAACAGAATAAGAAGCAAAAGGTGGGTGTGGCTGAATGAGCACACTTCTGGTAACATGGGGGTGTGACCTAATATGCCAATGAGCTGTGCTGTCAGGGGTGTGGCCTAATATGCTAATGAGTTCCTGCTGTTGGGTGTGGCCTATTATGCTAATGAGTTCCTGCTGGGCTTTTTCTACAAAAAGAGCCCTGCAGCACTGAGGCAACC
>NW_015167109.1:100183-107825 GCF_001447785.1 Gekko japonicus | reverse complement strand
CAAATCAAACAAATAACAAACACTGACTTACCTTTAACACCGGAACTGATGCTTCTACACCTCTGGCCACAAATTCGTCCCCCTGAAAGAACTCAACAATTAGTTAATTTACTAATGTTAGCAGCAAAAATGACCATAGCAAAGAATTGGAAAAACAAAAACTCACCAACGCTGTCTCAATGGATCAATAAGGTATGGGACATCTTCATGCTGGAGAATCTCTCAATCTATGACTCAACATCCAAAAACGAGTGTGAATTCTATAACCCTCTCAGTATTTGGAGTCCCATCCTACAAAAAATATTTCCTTGACAATTCGATTGGTCAGACATAGCCAATGCAAAATTTAAAATAATGCTGTTTAACTAGAGATATTTAAACAACTGAATTCTCTGAACTAGACATGTAAAAGAAATAGTTGGAAAACTTAGTTACGTTTAGAAGTAGCATGAGTTGTGCACCTAACCTGTGTTTATGCTGTTTATGTAACGCTGGATTACGTATTGTGTTATAATGTTATACTGGAATGTATTCTAAAAATTTCAATTAAAAAATATTGAGAAAAATCAGGGTACAGTGCCATAGATCCCACCCTCCAAAGCAGCCATTCTCTCCAGGGGAACCAATCTCTGTAGCCTTGAGATCACGTGTAATCCCAAGAGATCTCCAGCCGCCACCTGGAGGTTGTAAGTAAATAAAAAAAAAAACAACCATGATCAATGTTCCTTCTAAGCTGTGGAGTCTTGAGAGTAAAAATGCTACTTTGGGAGCTACTGGCATTAAAGTTGTGAGTGAGCGATTTGGCTACTGCATAAATCAGTTTGCACTGGAGCCATCCCTTCCTGAGCTGAGATGAAAATGTGTGAGCCAGAGGCTAAAAAACTGTGAGCTAGCTCACACTAACTCAGCTTAGAGGGAACACTGACCATGATATCATTATGTAATCTGTTCAATAATTATTATTCAGCATTTATATTATGGGACAAATTACAAAAACACATTCCAATACAAAATATACAAGTATTTAAAGTGTCCTTGGCCCCGGCCACACGTGCCGGAAAACGCGCGTGGTGGTGGGGGGAGGCGTAGCGAATTTGTGCCGCCGTCGCGTCTGATCCGGCACACTGGGGTTTCGTCCTTCGGCGCGCGCTGCAAAGAGGATGGCTGGAGGGAATAGGCACGCGCCGGCGCGATCACACCGAACGAGTCCATCTGCAGCCCGTGGCAAACCGTTTGCTAATAGATCTTTGCAGGGACTTTTTAACTGCGCATCTTTGATGGCACACCACGGGTTGGCCATGGGTGCGCCATGCTTGCCAGATGTTGCAGTATGATCGCGCCCCGAAAAACCGCCCAGCATTCGTGCCTTTTGTGCGGCAAATTCTCCGTGGGACTGGGGCCCTTGTAAAGCAAACTGCCCGTGCTCAAAGTTCTTCTGTATAATACAGCTCAAAGTGGCTTTATACAGTCCTTCTTTGACACAGGTGTAAATTATTCCAAATATCTGATCAACTGTCATGGCTCCAACAAGCTAGCTCCAATGCTCCCTCTAAGCTGTGGAGTCTTGTGAGCAAAAATTCTACTTTGTGAGCTCCTGGCACTGAAGTTGTGAGTGAGCAATTTGACTACTGCATAAATGAGTTTGCTCTGGAGCCCTCCTTCCTGAGCTAAGACAAACATGTGTGAGCCGGATGCTAAAAAACGGTCAGCTAGCTCACACGAACTCAGCTTAGAGGGAACACTGGTCTTTATGTGCTTTTATACTACTGTTTTGCTTTAAGGAGAAGCATTTTGGTCTTGGGTCTAGAAGATGTGAACATAAGAACATAAGAAGAGCCCTGCTGGATCAGTTCAGTGGTTCATCTAGTCCAGCATCCTGTCTCACACAATGGCCAACTAGTTCCTCTGGACTGCCAACAACAGGGCAGAGAGGCTGAGGCCTTCCTAAGAACATAAGAAGAGCCCTGCTGGATCAGTCCAGTGGTCCATCTAGTCCAGGATCCTGTCTCACACGGTGGCCAACCAGTTCCTCTGGAGGGCCAATAACAGGTCAGAGAGGCCGAGGCCTTCATAAGAACATAAGAAGAGCCCTGCTGGATCAGTCCAGTGGTTTATCTAGTCCAGGATCCTGTCTCACACAGTGGCCAACCAGTTCCTCTGGACAGCCAACAACAGGGCAGAGAGGCCAAGACCTTCATAAGAACATAAGAAGAGCCCTGCTGGATCAGTCCAGTGGTCTATCTAGTCCAGGATCCTGTCTCACATGGTGGCCAACCAGTTCCTCCGGAGGGCCAACATCAGGGCAGAGAGGACAAGACCTTCATAAGAACATGCGAAGAGCCCTGCTGGGTCAGACCAGGGGTCCATCTAGTCCAGCATCCTGTCTCACACGGTGGCCAACCATTTCCTCTGGATGGCCAACAAAAGAGCACAGAGGCTGAGGCCTTCCCTTGATGTTGCCTCCTGGCTCTGGGATTCAGAGGTTGGCTGCCTCTGAACACGAGTTCAAATGGCTTAAGCCAAGCTACATATCCCTCCACTAAAATAGCAACAACGGTGGCCTACCTTGCAGGACTATTGTGAGAGTCACTGGATCTTTTTTTTTTTAAAAGGAGCTAGATTCTAGTCCAGTAGCATCAAGAAGTTTTTCAGGGTATAAGCTTTTGAATGTCAAATGTCAGATACGTCAGATTTTTTTTTAAGTTTAAAAAAAATCTTGTTGAAGCTAAAATGCTTTTTGTCACAATTTTTGGTAAAATTTCCAAATTTCAATATGCCAGCCTTTAAATGTCATTTTAAAAACACCTCAGGTGTAATTCTTCAGGGCCGGTTCTAAGGTAAAAGTTTAAAACATCCAGTGCCCAAATTAAGTACTCCTTTATCCCTTTTAAAAATTCCTAATATACCTGACCTGGAAAGTGGGAAGGGAGAAATCCCTGAAAATTACAAAAATGTAAATTACAACTTTTGCCAACAGCACATTTTAAACTTTTTCAAACATTTTATCTCATGTGGAACTGAGCAGCCGATTTTAGCAAAGAGGATTTTGCTTGGCAATTCTCTCATTTGCCCAGTCGCTGGAGAAAGATTTGCAGGTAGATTTGAAGGTACAAGCAGGGGTCATTTCCTGCAGGAGCGCACAGGAGCGGAGCTACGGCAGTAAAGAACCCAGGGGGCGGGCACATGCAACAAGCCCCACCCCCTGCTCCCAGCAGCCCTCAGTCAGCACAAGAAGCAGCCAGGTAAGTTGCAGAGCTCCCCCCGCCCCCCTGGTCCAAAACAGTCCAGTAGCACCTTTAAGACCCAGTTTTATTCAGGTACAAGCTCTCCCTCCTCTGCGAGGACAGATCTGCACGTTCCCCCCACCCCAATAGCTAGCAATCCAAAACAGTCCAGTGGAGCCCGAGCGGTGGGTGTTGCCTTCTGACACACTTCCGGTGCTGGCAGGGGGTGTGGCACATGCAAATAAGTTGTGCTAATGAGTTATGCTAATGAGCTCCTGCACCTCTTTTTCTACGAAATGACCCCTGGGTACAAGAGAGCTAGTTATGCCTGTGATGCAAACATTCGGCCTATTGTCATATCTGCTCACAGGTTTCGAAGCCATTTGTAGTGTTTTGGCAACCTGCACACCATGTCTGACAAGAAAAAAAAACATAACAAGGTGTGGGGGTGCCCCCCCTTTCCCCTCAAAAAACGCCTCTCCCTCATCTTCCTCCTCTTAAAAATCTATTGTCATTCGTCAGCCTTCGATTCTAATTAGCTCTAATTAATGTTATATAGCAACGAACAATAATACTAAAACACGCTCCCAAAGCTTGCTAACAGCTGTTTTAAATTTGCATCCATTTAAATAAATTAGACCTCTCTTAAATTATTTAACTTTACAAGGGGAAGGTTTGCCGGAACTGGAAGGGACAGGGGTACCCACCAACCTTTGGTACCCTGTCCGGCATCTCGCACATTTTGCTCATCTGTGCCGAAATTTACTAGTCTGTTCTCAAAAGGGAAGGTTAGCATCTTTGGCAGCTCAAGAGCCCCCCCCCCCCTTCCGCACAGTGGCTTTGACAGATGTTCATCTGCATCCAGACAAAACTCTCCAACCTACCGCCTTTGGCCGATAAACCGTGACGGGAATGCCACTGGGCCTTTATCATTCCTGTATTTGCCCCCCTCCCCGCCCGCTCGCACCCCTCCGGTTCTTTGGTTCTTCTTCTCTCGGCAGTTATCAGAGCCGGCACAGAGAGAGCTCGGGGACTGAATCCAGGGCAAGGAATCTCGCTGGGAGCAATCGACAAGTCTTAGAAGCGGCTCCGGCTAGAGCTAAATTGGGAACAAAGGTGTCTCTCTCCTGACAGCCCGCCGTCCCCTCCCCGACCCTCGCCTACATTCGCTGGGCTTATAAAGGCCAATTTGAAGGAAAGTCGTGGGCAGGAACATTTCCCAGGTAGCGACTCGGCTATAGAATTCATGAAAGAAGTGGTGAAATATTCATGCAGCCGCTCTGATGATGTGGGCCTGTTGCTAATGTTTGGGATTGGATAGATCTTTACAGGGCTCCTGATTCCACACTGCCCAGGGGTATTCCTGGCGATCCTGGTTTTTGCCGGATTGCTTGTGGCTGACAGCAGGGATTGTAGGACCAGGGCAGACAGATGGTGCTGGACATCTGGACTCTCCACTGTGGGCCAGTGTCATTTTATTGTTTTATCCCATTCCTTTATACCCCGCCTTTCTCCCCAAATGGGGACCCCAAAGGGGCTTACGTCATTCTCCTCTCCTCCACTTTATCCTCACAACAACCCTGTAGGTAGGTCAGTCGGAGAGAGTGACTGGCCCAAGATCACCTGGCGAGGCTGTTAACTCAAGTTTGGAAAATTCCTGGAGATTTGAAGAGAAAAGAGAATGGATTTATACCCCGCCCTTCACTCGGAGTCTCAGAGCGGCTGACAATCTCCTTTCCCTTCCCTTCCCTTCCCTTCCCCTCCCCACAACACACACCCAGTGAGGTAGGTGGGACTGCTCGAGAGAGCAGCTCTGAGAGAACTTGTGACTGACCCAAAGTCACACCAGCAGCTGCATGGGGGAGGAATGAGGAATCAAACCCAGTTCTCCCAGGTTAGAGTCCTCACTCTTAACCAGTACACTGAACTGGAGTTGGAGCCTGAGGAGAGTGGCACTTGAGAAGGGAACTCAGGCAGTGCAATGTCACAGAGCCCATTCTCCAAAGCAGCCATTTTCTTCATTGCAGAAATCAATTGAAATTCTGGGAGATCTCAAGGCACCACCAGGCGGCTGGCAAACCTTTCCTCCCCTGTCCACCATCCCATCTTGCTCCAGTTTGACTTCTGCCTCTTCTTCCTATGGCAGTGAGGAGCGATTCCAAAATGGCGCTGGACATGTGAATCACAAACAGACTTCCTTGAGCAGTTCTGCTACGGCAGTGCTTTCTCAAGGACCCTTCGCCATCCCATTTCTCAGGCAGCTCTTAACATTAAAGTGGGGGGGGGGGAGAAAAAGTATTGTCCCTTGCGGCACTTGTCTTACACAGTAAAGCCATCTCTGGATGTACAGCCTCCTCCATGAACCATCTACCAGTTATTAAATTAGGGGGTGACGTGCCAGCTAGTAATGGAAACGGGCCGTGTATTTTGCCGGAACTCCTGTAGCATCTTGCCAGTACTTGAAATTCAGTGATAAATGCGGTTGACCCATTCTTTTCCTGGAAACACACTCTTTTTCCAGAACACATTGGCCTGGCCTGGCCAGCTTTCACCAGCAGTGTCAAGGTCCGGCTCCCAGCGTCCCCTCTGTATCGACACACAAGGTGGCCCTGTTTTCCCCTCACAATATTTCCTTGACTCCGTCCCCCTCATAAACAACATATTGCAGGCCTACGCCTGGTGTCCTTTGACTCGCCCACAAGTGGACTGAGAATAAAATTCACACGCCACATGGGCGCTTGTTTTTGTGAAGTACGCAGTGGCAGGCAACCCACTCAGGAGTGCGAAGGTGACAGTCTGACTCACCCTCCCCTCCGTTGGGTTTGATAACATTATATAGGAGGGAGCGTGCCACCCATCTCAATATTCTAGTCTCCCTTTCCTTCCGCAAATCCCTTTATTGTCTGTCAACACCACTGAGGAGAGGCGACGCGCCTCCGATTTATTTGCCCGGTTCTAATCCTGGCCCTTCCTTTCCATCTCCGGCTCTTTGAAACCAACCATATAACAAAACCCCAAGCTGGCGGGGCCCACAGGTCTGAGGCCCTTGTAAATTAAAAGCCGAACAACAGCATCGGCCACGCGCCAGGGGCTGCATTAGCGGGAGCCGAGCGAGGAGAGCCGGGAGGCAGCAGGGGAGGCCGACAAGGGAAGATGGATGAAAATTGGCTCAGTGGGAGCCCAGCAGCCACCACAGGCTGTAATGGATGGGCCGGCTCCCTGCGGGGAAAGAGAGTGGGGCACGGATGGGAGAAGGTCATAAATCTAACAGGAGGGGGTTTGTGGGGTGGGCATCCCGGTTGCTGTCTTCTGGGCCCAACTTTGAGAAGACAGCGGGAGACGGAAGCGAGGTGGCCATCTTCCCGCCCTGCTGCCCTGTGCTTTTCGCAGGTGGGTCCTAAGGAGAGCATCCACAGAGGAAACTGTTCTTTTTTTTCTAGAATTGACCAGATTTCTTGCCTGCTGTGGAGCTGTCGAAAGCACTGAGGCTGTGTCTGTTGCTCAAATGGCAACTATGGGCTGGCCAAATGAAAAGGGGGGGAGGAGAGGAAAAGCAGGAATATTCACCCCTCCTCCCCCACTGTGGGTTTGATTGTTTGCTGGTCTTTAACAGAACTCTTTGGACATGATGGTTTGGTTCAGGGGTTCGCAATGTGTGCCCATGGGCACCCGCCGACACCTGGCCCCTGCCAAGTGTCTTTAGAAAGTAAGCAGGGTCAGGTAAGAATTCTGCCCAGCAGGGCTTCTGTTGGGCTATTGGAGACCTGATTGAGGGACGGTTCCCTGGGGCACTCAAGGAAGCGATGGTCCGCCCTCTTCTAAAAAAGCCATCTCTGGACCCGGCCGAATTGGCCAACTATCGGTCGGTGTCCAATTTGCCCTATTTGGGCAAATTGATAGAGAGAGCGGTGGCGACACAGCTACAGGCATTTCTGGATGATGCTTCTGTCCTCGATCCCCACCAGTCCGGGTTTCGCCCGGGTCATGGGGTGGAGAGGGTACTGGTCGCGCTGACTGATGACCTCCGTAGGCATCTGGATCGAGGCGGAGTGGCGGCACTGGTGTTGTTAGATCTGTCGGCCACTTTTGATACGGTCGACCATCAGTTGCTGGCCCACCGCCTCGTCGACGTGGGGATTCAGGGGCTTGCCTTTCAGTGGCTGGTCTCTTTTCTCCAGGGTCGGGGACAAAGGGTGGCGATAGGGGATCAGCGGTCCCAGAGGTGGGCCCTTGAATGTGGTGTACCTCAGGGGGCCGTGCTGTCCCCGATGCTGTTCAACATCTATATGCGCCCCCTTGCCCAGAGTGCCCGGAGGTGTGGGCTGGGGTGTCATCAATATGCTGATGACACCCAGCTATATCTGATGTTGGGCGGCTGGTCGGACTCCACTCCAGATGAACTGCATAGGGCGTTACAG
>NW_015167109.1:81550-99711 GCF_001447785.1 Gekko japonicus | reverse complement strand
CCTATCTGGTGGAATGAGCTCCCAGAGGAGATCAGGGCTCTGCAGGACCTAGCACAGTTCCGCAGAGCCTGCAAGACGGAGCTCTTCCGCCAGGCTTTCGAATAGGAGCCGCCGCCACCACTAGTATACCACCAACGCATCAGTTTACCATCGACGCCCTGGAATTCCTGGAATCCCCGGAATTTCCGGTATATGGACATCTGGATATGGGCATGGACCATCAAAGCCCTAAAAAAATTTTTTGCATCATGGGCAAGAATAGGACGTTCAGAGGACTGCCATCTTCTTTTTAGATAGTCCTGTTTTTAGATAGGCTATAAATTGTGATGTATTTTTAATATTTTGTACTGCTTTTATGTTTTATTAGCTACATGCCTGTTAGCCGCCCTGAGCCTCCGGGGAGGGCGGGATAAAAATGTAAAAAATAAATAAATAAATAAATACATAAATATAAATATTGGCTATGCAGTGTCACAAAAACATTGCTTCGGCTGCAGGTGCCACCACAGCGCAAAGAGCTTTACTGAGAAACTTGTACGTATTCAAGAAAATATTTTCAGATAATATGGCCATTTAGCTTGGAGAAACGATAATAAATAAATAAATACATAAATATAAATATTGGCTATGCAGTGTCACAAAAACATTGCTTCGGCTGCAGGTGCCACCACAGCGCAAAGAGCTTTACTGAGAAACTTGTACGTATTCAAGAAAATATTTTCAGATAATATGGCCATTTAGCTTGGAGAAACGATGACTGAGGACTGACGTGATTGAGGTTTATAAGATTATGCATGGAAAGAGCAGGTAGAGAAATAGGTACTTTTCTCCCTTTCTCACAATACAAGAACTCGTGGGTACTCCATGAAATTACGCAGTGGTCGGGTTAGAACGGATAAAAGGAAGTACTATGTCACCCAAAGAGTGATTAACACTTGGAATTCACTGCCACAGGAGATGGTGGCGGCTACAAGCATGGACGGCTTCAAGAGGGAATTAGACAAGCATATGAGCAGAGGTCCATCAGTGGCTCTTAGCCGCAAGGTATAGATAGGGACTCTGGGGCAAGTGATGCTCTGTCATCTTGGTGCTTGGGGGGGTCAACAGTGGGAGGGCTTCTAATGTCCTGGCCCCACTGGTGGACCTCCTGATGGCACTGGTATTTCTGGCCACTGTGTGATACAGAGTGTTGGACTGGATGGGCCTTTTGGCCTGATCCAACATTGGCATCTCTTATGTTCTTATGAAAAGGCACCTTGTTAAACAGCTTCTGCCTGAAATGTTGACAAGTCACTATTAGAGGGATGTATGACCTCACTCCCAGACATTTTGTGGTTAGCTCCGCCTCGGGTGGCAGCCATTTTGTGGTTGAGCCCATCACTCTGTTTCAGAATTCCAAAGGTGTCCGCAGGCTCAAAACATTGGGGACCTCTGGTTCAGTGTTTACATTGTGGTGAACCCTCCTGCGGGGCAAACATCCAAGGACGGAACCCAGCTAAACCTTATAATTACACGGCAGGTTGTGGAGGTAGATGAATTGTAGGAAATAAAGAGATAGACGGTAGACCAAAAGATTATGTGTAGCAATTTGGAAGCGTGTACTGCCAGAGACTTAAATTGGGGACAAAATGGTACAAAGTCCTGTCCAACGCTCCCTCTAAGCTGTGGAGTCTTGTGAGAAAAAATTCGACTTTGTGAGCTACTGGCATGAAAGTTGTGAGCGTGCGATTTGGCTACTGCATACATTGGTTTGCTCTGGAGCCATCCTTCTTGAGCGAAGACAAAAAAAATTGTGAGCCGGAGGCTAAAAAACAGTGAGCTAGCTCACACTAACTCAGCTTAGAGGGAACACTGGTGGCCTCCACAAGCAATTTGGGTTAGACGTGGAGTCAGTGTTCTGTGCTGAGCACTCAATTCCCAGATGTCCGCAAGTCCAGCTTAGACTGAGATCACGGCACGAGGACAGAGGGCTTCAATTCCCCCACCCCGCGTGTTCTGGATCTGAAATAGAAACCCCCTATTTGCCATTGCGGAAATTTAAACGTCGTTATCAGTACCTGTCCATTTCTCCAACAGCCAGACAGCAGATCCTTGGAGCTGTTTGGGGTTGGAAAAACAATGCAGGCAAGGAAGGCCAAAACCCCTTTTCCTCAGTAATCCTTACCAAAGCTCCGTAAGGTAGGCCATTCTAAATATCCTCCTATTACATGTATTACACTCTTGGTACAGTGGTTAGAGTGACATATTAAAAATGAGATCTCAGTTCAGATCCTTAGTCATGAAGCTCATTGGGTGACTCCGAGCCAGCTGTATTTTCTCGCTTTCTCTCAGCCTAACCTACCTCACAGGGTTGTTGAGAGGACAGGGTTGCCAGGTCTGGGTTGGAAAATCCCTGGAGACTTTGGGGGTGGATCCGGGAGAGGGTGGGGTTTGGGGAGGGGAGGGACCTCAGCAAGGTACAATGCCATAGAGTCCACCCTCCAAAACAGCCATTTTCTCCAGGGGAGCTGATCTCTGTCAGCTGGAGATCAGTTGTAAAAGCGGGAGATCTCCAGGCCCCACCTGGAGGCTGGCAACCCTATGTGAGAATAAAATGGTGGAAGGGAATTTGTGTACTTCCTCAAGCTCGTTGGAGGAAGAATGATACATAAGAACCCCCAAACCATTTAAAAAACGAAAACCTTGAAACTGAGAAATGCAGGCCGAGGTGGATAATAAGGTAAAGGTTTCCCTTGCTCAAAAGCCAGTCGAATCCGACTCTAGGGTCGTGGTGCTCATCTCTGTTTCCAAGCCGAAGAGCCAGCGCTATCCAAAGACATTTCCATGCTCATGTGGCCAGCATGACTAGACGCCAAGGTGCGTGGAACGCTGTTACCTTCCCACCGAAGCGGTACCAAAGCGGTACCTATTTATGTACTTGCAATTTCTTGCTTTCTAATTGCTAGGCTGGCAGGAGCTGGGACCAGAGACGGGAGCTCACTCCGTCGTGCGGCATTCGGGTACCGACCTTCCAGCCTGCAGTTCAGCGTTTTAGCCACTGAGCCACCGCAGCTCCTAGGTGGATCATAGGGCACATGAAACCCAGAGCCCATTGAAGATGAGGCATTTACCCAGATGCTTCAAATGAATTGAAGAAATTCAGACACCCAGCTTCTAGTCAAAACCACCCGAATGCCACCAGCAAGGATACGTCATAGACTAATCACTGTGAGGGGCGGATACCTCCGAAAGAAGACAAATAGACTCTGATGAGTTCTGAAGAATGGGACGGACTGGCCCATCCCTCTGAGCACTGGATAGAGTGTTGGACGTGGTCCAGAGAGACCACGGTTCAAATCCTGCTCAGTCATAAAGCAAATCTCTCTCTCTCTCTCTCTCTCTAACTTCCCTCAGTTATGGACAAGATAAAATGAGATAGTATCATGGACTTGCCACGACCTTGGCTGAAGAGCAGGAGTCAGCTGTGGAAAATATCCCCTCCACAAACACACAGGCTTCAAAAACCAATCTAAGTTGATGGGAAAATGCATTCCTTGAAGTTAGATGAAGAGGGCTATATTGATCAGCCACATCACACAGATCTGCATCCTTTTAAACCCAGCGTTCTTTAATTGGGGGGGACAAAAGCGTCAGAGACATAATTATGAAGTTGAAAGTCAGCAAGACGTTTTGTGTGCCCCCCCCCCCGAACTCAGTGGTTTTCTCAAGGAAGGTTATTAACAGATATGCTTTCAAGGCTGCTAGCGTACCGTCTCTGGGCACTTACGGGAGCGTCCGCCTCCCTTTCTGACTGCCGCCAGCAACACGGACAGAAAAGTGCCCTCCAAAAGAGGGGCAATGTTCCCTCTAAGCTGTGGAGTCCTGTGAGCAAAAATTCTACTTTGTGAGCAACTGGCATTAAAGTTGTGAGCGAGCGATTTGGTGACTTCATCAATCGGTTTGCTCCGGAGCCCTTCTTCCTGAGCTAAGACAAAAATGTGTGAGCCGGAGGCTAAAAAACTGTGAGCTAGCTCACACTAACTCAGCTTAGAGGGAACACTGGTGCCAACTCTGGCTTGGGAAAGCACCGTAGATTTGGTGGCTGAACCTGAGGTGGGCGGGGCTTGGGGAGGGGAGAGACTTCAACAGGGTCTAATGCCACAGAGGCCACCTGCCACGGAAGCCATTTTCACCAGGAGGACGGACCTCCGTAGTCTGGAGATCAGTCATTCCAGGAGACGTCCAGGCTCCACCTGGAGATTGGCAACCAAGCTCCAAAGATATATGTTTCCCCAAATCTGACGGGGAGAACAAGGATCCTATGTTTCCGTTCTGGACTGATCACGAGCAGCACTGCCTCAGTGCTTAGTTCTCGTGGCCCTTTCTTACACGCCCAGGGAAATGTTGGTCGCCACTTTGGGGTCAAGATGCAGTTTTTCTCCAGGCCAGTTTGGCCGTGGGTCCTGGAGGGGTTGGGGTTTTTTTGCCATCTTCTGGGGATGGAGCAGGGGTCACTGGGGGTGTGGAAGGGGAGGTATTTGTGAATTTCCTGCATTGTGCAGAGGGTTGGACTAGATGACCCTGGAGGTCCCTTCCAACTCTATGATTCTAATGACTGCAAGATTTATGATCGACCCCCCAAAAAAACTATAAGTCTTGGGCTGGTTGCTGTCTCTTTCTGTTGGGATTCTTAATTCAAGATCGATGGTTGTATTGCAAACACAAGAGCCACACTTAGTAAAAGAAAAATATCTTTACTATAAAAACAAAATAAAACGTGGGTATGGTACTTCGGATAAAAGAAATAAAATAAAAAGTTGCATACTTGCAGTTACTCTCAGTAATATGTGCTAACAGCTACATCTTTCTATCTCTCTTGGCTTCTAGAAGAGAACTACTGCTTTGGTTCACACAAAGGGCCATAAACTTGTGAATACATTAATGCTAGATCAAAGCATTCGTACAAACAAGATGTTAGTTGACCAATACAAAGGTTACAGGTCACTTCATTAGGATAAACAACTCCCACAAACTTTCCCGCAGTTGAATGTATTATGTAACGTAACATCCTGTTTCCTAACAAACAACATTTAACTCTGTAATGGCTGAAGTGTAAGCAACTTGCAATTCCAACACTTTCAGCCTAACCTACCTCACAGGATTGTTGTGAGCATAAAATGGAGGGCAGGGGAAACAAAGTACGCCATACTGAGTACTGTGGAGAAAGGGCGGGGGGGAAGTTGCGTTGAATAAATATGTTTTTGTTGTCCGCCTGCGATTGCCCAAACAGCGCTTTCCAAGAAACCAGGAGGCCACAAAGTCAGTCTCATTTGGCTTGAAGGTTACTTGTACAGAAACAACCAACAGGCCTTCCTTCTCCCGACACTGAAGGGGAAAGCAACACCAAAATAAAATTCTCTTTTCCCACATCAGTAAAGGTTCGAGAGGCCTATCCTGTTGTGAACTTGGACTTTGAGGGCAAAAAGGCAGACCACACCCTTTCTGTTACTTACCTTCATTATGGGGTACCAGAAAAAAAAGATATTTGTGTCTTTCTGTCCCCGGTCAGTGCCTCTAGATTCCCTTCTACCCCCCTCCCCAACACACATACTAATCAGCCAAATTTCTTCAGGTATCCAAAAGACCGAATTGGATTACCAGGAAAGGAAAGGAAACCCTGGAGTGAGCGTCTCAGACTCACCGAGCAGTGCCAGGAACCAGCCAGTGACGAGGGCAGAGAGACAGGTGCCCCAATGCCAGCAGCAAGCCATGCCCGGCTGGCACAACTGGGGTGGGGGTGAAAGCCCAAAGCTCTAGGGCTCTCGGTGGAGTGCCATGGGGAAGGGAAGGGTGCTGTACTCTGGCCGGAAGGCAGGTGCAGCCAGGTAGCGGAAGGAGCCTCAAAGGCCCCCGGGGCGGAGATAGGATCCTCCCCCAGGGAATGCTTACAATAGGAGCTCTCAGTTATTCGAGTAATGCAGCCGGGAAACCTGTCGGGCTATTTGAAGAGGGGAGGAGCCTCACTGTGAGAGAAAAATTCAGAAACTGGCCTTTACAAGGTATTTGCAACAGAGGTATGAAGTGGTTTTGGGCAGGGCACCGACCGGCGGGGAAGGGAGACTGTGACAAGTGACATCCGTGGCTGAGAGAACGATGCTTCCTAAATTTCTGAAAACAGATGCCCTTTTGCCCCTGTAAGTTAAAACCATGGGCTTATTTCACTCTACCCACCGAAAAGCGTATTTTTACCGTCTGTAAGAGCATAAGCGAACAGCCTGCGGTGGCTCAAGTGGTTAAGACGCTGAACTGCAGTCTGTGGAAGGTCAGTAATTCAGCAGTTCGAGACCCGGGTGCCGCATGATGGAGTGAGCTCCCGTCTCTAGTTCCAGCTCCTGCCAACCTAGCAGTTCGAAAGCAAGAAATTGCAAGTAGATACATAGGTACCACTTCGGTGGGAAGGTAACAGCGTTCCGTGCGCCTTTGTGTTTAGTCATGCCGGCCACATGGCCACGGAAACGTCTTTGGACAGCGCTGGCTCTTCGGCTTTGAAACGGAGATGAGCACCGCAACCCTAGAGTCGGATTTGACTGGCTTTCAAGCAAGGGAACCTTTACCTTTACCTTTTAAGAGCATAAGCTAGCTGCCCTTGGTGTAGAGTCCACCCTCTGTGTCTCTGTTTGAGTCACTGTTCTGGATGTCCTCTGAAATTCTGCTGCCCCTCAGCCTCAGGAGTGAGCAAAGGATCCAAGTCCAACTGTATCTGACACAGTGGCGAATTATCTGTCCTTGATGAGACAGCAAGACCAAACTAGTGAATCAGAGACACAATGGCAACCTCTTCTAGGGTGTGATTAGGGAAGAAGAGGAGGCGGTGGCTAGAGTTATACCCTGCCCTTCACTCGAGGTCTCAGAGCGGCTTCGAATCTCCTCCCCTTCCCCTCCCCACAACAGACACCTTGTGAGGTTGGTGGAGCTGAGAGAGCTCTTTTGAGAACGGCTCTTGAGAGAACAGCTCTGAAAAAACTTGTGACTGACCCAAGGACACCCAGCTGGCTTCATGCGGAGGAGCGGGGAAAGCAAGCCCGGTTCTCCAGATTAGAGTCTGCCACTCTTAACCACTACACCAAACTGGCTCTCGGGGGGGGGTTGCGTGTCTTGTTTTCCACACGGCAATTTAACCTGAATGCTGAGGTTTTACTTTAGAAAAAGCAACTCATACATTAACTTAAGATGATCCAAACAAAGTAAGGAAAGCAATCCCAAATGCTTTAATTTACTTAAAATGATTTGGCAGAGAATTCGACCTGGCTGGGGTGCCCACTGAGAGGGCTCTGAGTGCCGCCTCTGGCACCCGTGCCATAGGTTCGCCACCACTGGTCTAGTGGCACCTTAAAGACGAGCCAGTTTTTCTTCTGCCGCTTGTTCTAAGGGTGAAAAGAGAATGAAGCACTCCCTCAGTGAATAAATGTGTCTCCCCCCCCCCCTTCTTCATGCTTGCTTCGCTTCAGAAACATTTTGATCTTTTCCTCTTCCACCCGGACGGGTTTTTGCATAAGCACAAAACCACCCGCCCCTTCCAGCCGAGAAGTATTTCATTCATTCATTCTTTTATTTCGTTTCTACCCTGCCTTCCCAGCCAAGGGCAGCTTACATACGATCGACACATAGTTTACAATAAAACAGAAAACAGAAATTAAATTAAAGCGCTTGTTCTAAGGGTGAAAAGAGAATGAAGCACTCCCTCAGTGAATAAATGTGTGTCCCCCCCCCCCTTCTTCATGCTTGCTTCGCTTCAGAAACATTTTGATCTTTTCCTCTTCCACCCGGACGGGTTTTTGCAAAACCACAAGGCCACCCGCCCCTTCCAGACGAGAAGTATTTCATTCATTCATTCATTTATTTCATTTCTACACGCACAAGGGCTCTTTTTGTAGCAGGAACTCCTTTGCATACTAGGCCACACACCCCTAATGTAGCCAATCCTCCAAGAGCTCACAGAGCTCTTCTTACAGGGGCTACTGTAAGCTCTTGGAGGATTGGCTACCTTAGGGGTGTGTCGCTTAATATGCAAATGAGTACCTGCTACAAAAAGAGCCCTCACAGTCACAGCCCCAGTCCCACCCTCAAAGCAGAGGCGGCTGGCCTTGCCCTCCACTTGCCTGCATTTCAAGAGCAAATGCTTTGGCCCCTCCGGTATAAATTTGCATATAAAAGGCAAATGTCAGCTAAGCGGACCCGTCCATCTTCAGACTTTCAAAACTTAGAATATGTAAACTGTGTGCTTTTTTTAAAAAAAAGAAAGAACAAAACAGCAATAGTATAGAGATAAACAGCTTTGACCTAGATGGCCCAAGCCTAGCCTCATCTTATCAATGTCGGAAGCTAAGCAGGGTCGGCCCTGGTTAGTACTTGGATGGGAGACCACACAGGAAGTCCAGGGTTGGCACACAGAGAGCCAGGTAATGGCAAACCACCTCTGAACGTCTCTTGCCTTGAACGGGGTCACCACAAGTCACCCACCGTAACTATAAACGGCATTCAAGGTGTTGGTGTTGAACTTTAAAGCCTTCTGCAGCCTGGGACCGACATATCTGCAGGATCACCTCTCCCCATAGGTGCGCCAAAGAGCCTTGCGCTCTGCGGAGAGCCATCTGCTGCTTGTCCCCAGCCCAAAAGATGCCCGCCTAGCCTCAACCGCATTCAACAAGCCTGGTGGAACCTGCTTCCATTCAAGATCAGGGCCCCCGCTGTTCCACCATGCTTTTGGCTGAGCCAGCAGGCATCTACCTGCTGGCCTCCCTGCCAGGGGTCATTTCCTGCAGGAGCGCACAGGAGTGGAGCTCCGGCAGTAAAGAGCCCAGGGGCCGGGCACATGCAACAAGCCCCACCCCCTGCTCCCAGCAGCCCTCAGTCAGAGCAGGAAGCAGCCAGGTAAGTTGCAGAGCCTCCCCCCAGCCCCCCGGCCCTAAACAGTCCGGTGGCACCTTTAAGACCAAGTTTTATTCAGGTACAAGCTCTCCCTCCTCTGCGAGGACAGATCTGCACGTGTCCCCCCCCCCAATAGCTAGCCATCCAAAACAGTCCAGTGGAGGCTGAGCGGTGGGTGTTGCCTTCTGACACACTTCCGATGCTGTCAGGGGGTGTGGCATATGCAAATAAGTTGTGCTAATGAGTTATGCTAATGAGCTTCTGCACCTCTTTTCCTACGTAATGATCCCTGCTCCCTGTTATTCCTCGGCACTGGCCCGCGCATTTCCCAGGTGTGGGAATTGAAACTGAATATACCGCACTGCCCACTTTAAATGTTTTACCTTGCTTTGATTGTATTAATTTAATATTATTATTTATTGTCTGCTTGACTTAGTTTACGATTGGATTGATTGATTGTTGGGAGCCGCCCTGGGCCTGCTTTCAGGAAGGGCTGGATATAAATATAAATAATAAATAATTTATTTGAAGAAGAGATTGGATTTATACCCCACCCCTCGACTCGGAGTCTCAGAGCGGCTTACAAACGCCTTCCCCTTCCCTTCCCCTCCCCACAACAGACACCCTGTGAGGTAGGCGGGGCTGAGAGAAGCTCTGACAGAAACTGATCTTTCAAAGACAGCTCTGAGAGAACTATGGCTTGCCCAGGGTCATCCAGCAGCTGCAAGTGGAGGAGTGGGGAATCAAACCCTGTTCTCCCAGATTAGAGTCTGCGCACTTAACCACGACACCAAAAACATTGACCAGGTTTCTAGTCCTCATGCTTGCAAAGATATCCTTAAAAGTGCGCCGGTGTAATGGTGGTGGAAAGTGCCGTAGAGTCACAGCCGATTTATGGCAACCCCGCTCAAGGTAAGAGGCGTGCAGAGGAAGGGTGGCATTGCCTGGCTCTGCATCCCAGGCTGGGCTTCCTTGGTGGTCTCCCACCCAAGCAATAACCAGGGCTGACCCTGTTTAGTTCTGAGTGCAGGCTGCTGTGGTGGGCCACCCCAGTCAGGCCTGCTGGCGTCCTACCTGTTGCGATCTCAGAACCCACCGAAGGAGATTTTCCGCTCTCGGATGCTGGGGCCCTCACCATTTATAGTTCCCTGCCTTCCTCTGCAAGCCTAGTCAAACCGGAATAAATTATGCAGAACGCCAAGCCATGCAGAACTATGTAAATGTGCATAATTTATACAGCACAGAGAATTTACTTTGGGGGGCTGGAATTGTTTCAGCACAGTCGGGCCTAGGCCTGACCTACTTTGTAACACGGTGGTGAGGGGGAAGCCAAAATCCCCCCACCACCCATGCAATAAGAAAAAGGAAAAAAAAAACCAAGAAAGAGAGGGAATTAGCTGGTCCTGGAGGTAAAAGCAGCAGGATCGGGAAGCGATTCTCCTCGGCCCCCATGGGAAGACGGCTCCCCCCACCCCAAGCAGGTGGGCAAAGAAAGCAGGTCTTGCTAAGTGACAGCCAGGGCCGGCTCACTCACTAGGTGAACTAGGCGATCGCCTAGAGCGGGCTGGCCCTTGGGGCACCAAATTGCACCCGGCCCCGTACTCTGAGTTTCTTGATTATTTGTGTTTTTCATTCTTCCTAAAATGCATTTATTTTTGAAAAATGGTGGGCGCACAGGGTGGGGGTGCCAGAAGGGATCCTTGCCTAGGGTGCAAAATAAGCTGGGGCCGGCCCTGGGGACAGCCCCCCCCCCCCCCCCACGCACCACGCGGCCGGAGGGAAGGCGCTTCCAACATTCAGAGGCCTGGCTGCTTGGAACAAGTTCTCTGGGAAGGAAGAACGGGAGGAAAATAGCTGACCCAGATCTAACTTTGGAGTGTGGCCAGAAGGCACCCATAAAAGGGTGGAACCTCTCCTCTCTCCCCGGAGGGCCCTCCCTGAAGATAAACACCATCACACATTCCTGCACGTTCTGTAGACTGGCAACACGAGAAGTTGCCCACAGGGAGAGCGCCATACCTAGCTTCTCTGTGGCTGCTGCCACGCAGCCCACCAATCGCAGGTGTTTCCTTTGGGGACTGAAACGGGGCTGATGGGAAGTGTAGTTCTTTGATGCCCAAACGGATTAAAATCGCATCCCTTCCCTTGAATCATCCTTGTTACTCAGACATTAAGTGGCCGTGCTGTAGGTCCATTGCATTACAAGTGTCTTGAGTCTAGATAAATGTATTTTTTTAAAAAAAATCAAATGATAACTGATTAAACAAAGAATGCTGTGTTGGAAAAAAGGGAGCCCATAGCCATAGCGAGCGCCCAGGGACTGGGAGGTCAAGGGAATAAGACACCAAGAGAGAGTGAAAAGTAACTGATTAAACAAAGAATGCTGTGTTGGGAAAAAGGGAGCCCATAGCCATAGCGAGTGCCCAGGGACTGGGAGGTCAAGACACCAAGACAGAGTGAAAAATATAGAGATGGCCTAACCAGAGGTTGTAGCAAATAAACAAGCACAAATAATCAAGGCTGGTCTCATGAACGGACTTCTCCACACAACTTGTAAGTAGTCTTTGGAACTCCCTGCCACAAGCAGTGGTGGAGGCAGGAAATTGGAACACATGAACCTGCCTTATACTGAATCAGACCCTTGGCCCATCGAGTTCAGTACTGTCTCATCAAGCAGGGCTATTTTGGGGCAGGAACGCACAGGAACGGAGTTCCGGCTGGCTCCCGAGTTGGCCACACCCAGCAGGAACTCATCAGCATAATAGGCCACACCCAACAGCAGGAACTCATTAGGACTGGCTACATTAGGGGTGTGTGGCCTAACATGCAAAGGAGTTCCTGCTCCAAAAAAAGCCCTGGGTTTTGACAAGGTAAACAGAATAAGAAGCAAAAGGTGGGTGTGGCTGGGTGACCACACTTCTGGCAACCTGGGGGGGGGCCTAATATGCCAATGAGCTGTGCTGTCATGGGTGTGGCCTGATATGCTAATGAGTTCCTGCTGTTGGGTATGGCCTATTATGGTAATGAGTTCCTGCTGGGCTTTTTCTACAAAAAAAGCCCTGCTCATCAGACTGGCCGCAGGTCTCTGGGATCTCAGGGAGAGGTCTTTCACATCACCTGCTAGATGGTCTTTTTAAGCGGAGATGCCGGGGATCGAACCTGGGACCTTCTGCATGCCAAGCAGATGCTCTGCCACTGAGCCGGGACCCAACCCCATACAACCGTCCCCAGGTAGCACCAACAAGGTTTCACAGGAGTTATTTGATTGTAACCGATTATTTTCTTCCCCTTGAACTCTGCCCTGAGAGGGGATGCGTCACTGTAGAATATGATGATTAAACTGCACCTAGGGGAAAGGATCATGGAAATCCCCACACAGTCACTCACTGGCTAAGAATGGGAGAGGTCCTCCCCTTTCCTTCCCAGCTTACCTGGGATCACCGAGGATAAAATGGGGGGGGGAGGGAAAGAGGGGGGAGAGATGTGTGCATTAAATTAGATGAGGCTCAGAACAGCCCCATCAGCACCCAAACAAAGTCGCTCCTTATCTCCCACTGCAAAAGGCTCCCAAGTTGGGGTGGGGGGGAGCTGTTCTCAAATCATTCATACACCACTAAAATAAAACTAAAAGTATACTGGATGTTGCCTGGTAGTAATAAGTGCTTTCCCCGTGAGCGTCCGTACCCCAACAGATAGATGTTAACACCCTTTCTGGACTTTACCACGTGACTGTGTGCGTGTGTGTGTGTGGGGTTATCTGCTAGAATGCCTCTTTATGTACAGAATTGCTTCCTGTACATAGGAGAGCTAGATCCAACTCCAGCAGCCCCTTAGAAACCAACAAGATTTGCAGGGTATAAGTGGGACTGAGGTTTATGGTCTCCCCAGGGACCCCTCCCTGCGGATAAACACCACCACACACCCCTGCATGTTGTGTAGACTGGCAGCACAAAAAGTTGCCTACAGGGATCTCTCCTTGTGTCGCTTCTCTGCTCTCTCAAAAGCTCATGCCCTGAAAATCTTGTGGGCGCGAACCTAGCTCTTTGACCGCAGCCCAACAGTTTCGGGACGGTAGCTAACCTTCTTGCACATGGGACATCACGCATTAAAAGAAAGCAGTTCATTCTAGCCAGAGCGTTCGTATTTCATAAGCGGGATTGACTCTGGGGGTGGGGGGGGGTGGCTATGAGAAGCCCCCCCCCATGGCCAGGATAGCCTGGCCTAGCCAGATCTCATCAGATCTTGGAAGCTCAGCAAGATCGGCCCCGGTGAGTACTTGGATGGGAGGCAATGGCAAACCGCCTCTGAACATCTCTGGCCTTGAAATCCCCATGGGGTTGCCATAACTCAGCTGTGACCCAACGGCAAAAGGGGGGGGGAGGGGAGACATGTGACTCTTTCAGCTGGGGAGCAGTCCACACTTAGATAGCTTTCAGCTACAGGATCCAGTCTTTGCCTTTCTGCTGCAGTACTGTCCTCAGGAGCCTGTTCAGGGTCCTCAGGAGCCTGTTCAGGGGCATCAGCAAAGGCAGGCATGACATCAGCAGGGGCAGGCATGACACAGAGTTCTCTCAGCCCCACCCACCTCACAGGGTGTCTGTTGTGGGGAGGGGGAAGGGAAAGGAGATTGTAAGCCGCTCTGAGACTCCTTCAGTTAGTGAAGGGTGGGATCTAAATCCAATCTCTTCTTCTTCCTCTCCTTTTCCCCTTTTGATTTGTGTGGACTTGGCTGCGGCAGCGGAAGAACAAAGTGATTCCCAGATGCTCACTGCGCTGGGACAGCTGTGCTTAATGGCTGATGGCTGGTACTTAAAGGCTACCATCGAGCTGCTGGGAGGGAGACTCGTTTCAACAGCACATAAAGATTCAAACGCCGTAACCTACGGCTTCTGATGCCGGAACTGCTGACGACGAGAAAACAGAAGGCGGTTGACAGAGCGTACGGAAGCGAGAAGACCCTGGGAGGTCCCCTTGTTAAGGGCCTTATGAGGATTTTATTTGTTTTAGGCCGGATCTGAACTTGAAAAGCCGGAGAATCTCAAACGCTAGCCCCCGCTGAGGATACATGAGACGGTTCAGATGCCACTCCTACGAAGCGCGGGTAAAGTGCCTGCCCGCCTTCATGTGAACCTGCCTTATACTAAATCAGTCTTTCGTTCCATCAAGCTCACTACTGTCTACTCTGACTGGCAGCAGCTTTCTGGTGACTCCGGCAGAGGACTTTCAGTTCCCCTGATGCCTAGTCATTTCAACTGGAGATGCCGGGGATTATTATTACTTAAATTTATGAATCACCCCATCCCTACTATTGTAGGGTTTTGGCCAATGTAAAGGTAAAGGTTCCCTTGCTCGAAAGCCAGTCGAATCTGACTCTAGGGTTGCGGTGCTCATCTCCGTTTCCAAGCCAAAGAGCCAGCGCTGTCTGAAGACGTTTCCGTGGTCATGTCGCCGGCATGACTAAACACCAATGCGCACGGAACGCTGTTACCTTCCCACCGAAGTGGTACCTATTTATCTACTTGCAATTTCTAGCTTTCGAACTGCTAGGTTGGCAGGAGCTGGAACTAGAGATGGGAGCTCACTCCATCATGTGGCACACCCGGGTCTCGAACTGCTGAACTACCGACCTTCCACAGCCTGCAGTTCAGCGTCTTAACCCCTTGAGCCACCGCAGCTCCTTTGGCCGATGTACACAGTATTAAAAACAGTATCAAAAGTACTAAAAACAGTATCAAAGAAAACAATCAAACATATTAAATTACATTAAAAAACATATGGCGAACAGTGATCCTTAAAGTTAATTATTCCCCTATTACAGACTGCCGGGCCGTTTTGCGGGCAGGGAGAAAGAGGTCGAAACGAGCATGGAAAACCGGGGAGGGTGCCGGCCGAAGTGGGAAACATCGGTGTGCTCAACCAAAAGCCTGGCAGAACATCTCTGCCTTGCAGGCCCTGCGGAATCGCACATGGTCCCGCAGGGCCCTGATGGAATTTGGCAGAGATTCCCCACCAGGCTGGGGCCAGGACCGAAAAGGCCCTGAACGTGGGACCTTCTGCATGCCAAGCAGAGGCTCTACCGCTGAGCCGCAGCACCTCCCCTCTCAACGGCCAGGGCAGACTGCTTGACGCGGGAAAGCTGAGAGCAGTGGATTGGGGAGGCGGGAAAAGAAGAGCGACGAGACGACGGCGACTCTTCCAACGATCACTGGAAATTTATTGCAAACTGACCCATCATTCATCCAGAAAAACTCAGTTAAAAATTGTCGACCAGCTCCCTTCGTTGGGTAGCTGTGCTGGAAGGCAGCACGGTTCCGGGGCCCGAAGGGCTGGGTCCCCGTGGAGGCAGATGGACAGACCCCTCCGCCCCGTGGGTTGCACCCACTTCGACAGCAGCAGAAGGCCCAGGGCAGCGGCTCCAGGCAAGGCTGAAAGAGAAAAGGGAGCACAACTGTTAGACTAGTAGGACAACAGGACAACAAAGTTGATTTTTAAAAAAAAATTGACTTAAAGTATATCCCACCCCTCTCCACAACAGGGACCCAAAGCAGATTAGTGTAGTAGCCAGTTTGGTGTACTGGTTAGGAGAACAGATTCTAATCTGGGAGAACCGGGTTTGATTCCCCACTCCTCCACATGCAGCCAGCTGGGTGGCCCTGGGTCAGTCACAAGTTCTCTCAGAGCTGTTTTCTCTAGAGCAGCTCGGAGAAGGGAAAGGAGTCTGTAAGTCGCTCTGAGACTCTGGGTGAAGGGCGGGGTATAAATCCAATCTCTTCTTCTTATTTTGTTCTCCTCTCCGCCATTTTATCTTTACTACCACCCTGCTGAGACTCCGTGACTGGCCGCAGGTCGCCCGGCAAGCCTCCGTGGCAGAGTGGGAATCCGAGCCTGGGTCTCCCAGATCCTAGTCCCAAGACTCTAACCCCGGGGTCCACAACCTTTTTGGTCCTCTGGGCACCTCTGAAACTCCGACACAGCGCGGTGGGTGCAGCCCCCAAATGGCAGCCGTCGCTGAAGCTCTGTGGTGGCACTGCTGCCAAAGCAGCGCTTTTAAACATCGGCACAGCCAATCAAGTCTCCAATGGCCAATCGGGAGCCCTGCTGGGCAAAAGCCCCACCCACTTTCTAAGAACACTCGGCGGGCAGCAAGAAAGATCTTGGTGGGCATCTTGGTGCCCACGGGCACCACGTTGGGGACTCCCGCTCTAACCAGTACACTGCGCTTCCAACCAAGTTGGAAGAAGACGTTAGAGCCCCTGCCCTAAGAGGAAAGGCTTGGGGCTTTTACGTTTCCAAGTGGTGGGCAGGCCCTCACAATAACATCACCCGAAAGCAGCATCTTGTTTTCCACTCCCGATTGAATTATAACCGTTTACACATACGGGAGACAAGTTAAAGGCCGGTCGCTGGGATAAGGGCAAGAATTACGCTTGCTTCTCTTCCCTTTGCCTCACCCTGGGTTCTGTTTTTTGATCCGCCAAGCTGAAAAGCTGATATATATTTTTAAAATCACTCTAAAAGACTTGTTTCTTGTGGCAGATTGCCTCTCAGAAGAGCAGGGAGAGGGGTGTTGTGTCTCTATGATTAAACAGGTGCAACGAGCTCCCGGAGGAGATCCGGGCCCCGCGGGACCTTGTGCAGTTCCGCAGGGCCTGCAAGACGGAGCTCTTCCGCCAGGCCTTTGAGTAGGAGCCGCCACTATCGTACCATCACTATTTTACCATCATTACCAACCGGCCCTGGGAAGAGAGAACGACAGTGTCACGTGGCACTGATTGGGTGTGCACCCTCTTTGAGACGTCATCTTTATGGAAGATTATTCTGGAACATCTAGAGCACTTAATATGTTGTAACATGATGTTGTAACACTTGGAATTCACCGCCACAGGAAGTGGCGGCGGCTACAAGCATGGACGGCTTCAAGAGGGAATTAGATGAACATATGGAGCAGGGGTCCAGCAGTGGCTATTAGCCACAAGGGATAGATAGGGGCTCTGGGGCAAGTGATGCTCTGTCTTCTTGGTGCTTGGGGGGGCAACAGTGGGAGGGCTTCTAATGTCCTGGCCCCACTGGTGGACCTCCTGATGGCCCCTGGTATTTTTGGCCACTGTGTGACACAGAGTGTTGGACTGGATGGGCCTTTGGCCTGATCCAACATTGGCATCTCTTATGTTCTTATGTAACATTGTAGTGATGGTTTTATGTGGTTTTAACCTGTTTTTAATGTGTTGGCTTACGCCTATCTGTGAGCCGTCCTGAGCCCGCCTCGCGGGGAGGGCGGGCTATACATCGAAATGATAAATAAATGAAATGAAATAAATAAGTGCACGCCCACGGTTCGCCAGGTTCAGCCTCTCTCATCACGGCGTCCCCCCCCCGCCCCCCAAAAGAGCAGACGCTGCCCTGGAGCAATGAGCGTTTGCCTCACCGGGACTCTGCCGGGGGCCTCAGATCCGCCCGCTCTCCTTGAGCTTCGCCACCAGGTCATCCACGGTCTCCACCTTGACCCCGGACTTGCGCTGGGGAGGGTCGTCCACGCTCAGCGTCTTCACCCGCGGGGCCAGGTCCACGCCCAGGTCGGACGGCTTCACCACCTCAACCTTCTTCTTTTTCGCTTTCTGGAAGGGGGTGGGGGGGGGGGGAAACACACAAGAGGGCTCCCTTGAAAGCACTGCCCGCCAGCGCTCCCTCTAAGCTGTGGAGTCTTGTGAGCAAAAGTTCTACTCTGTGAGCTACTGGCATTAAAGTTGTGAGCGAGCGATTTGGCTGCTGCATGAATTAGTTTGCTCTGGAGCCCTCCTTCCTCAGCTAAGGCAAAAATGTGTGAGCCAAGGGCTAAAAAAACTGAGCTAGCTCACACTGACTCATCTTAGAGGGAACACTGCTCAAGACGTGATCTACCGATGCATGAAACAAGACCGTTAAAAGCACAGTCATGCCATCTTTCTTGCCGGCCTTGTTCTTACATCTTCAAGTGGCAGCCTCGCATGCAGAAGTCTAGTAGATCAAGGTTTTCTGTCTGTTTTAAGCGCCGTTCCAGGAAAGTGTGTGGAAAAGCATCCGCTAAATTTCTGTGCTTCGGGCTGCCATTAGGGTATAAATAGTACCGATGAAGCAAAGGTAAGACTCCCAACTTCTTGCTTTCTTCACAATGCTAATAAAGGGATTGGAGACAGTGCCCACCCGTTTGAATCGGACAGCGGGGGAGAGGGGGGGATTTTATCCATGTCTTCTCGCTCCTGCTGACGCGCTTTGGG
>NW_015167109.1:73190-81539 GCF_001447785.1 Gekko japonicus | reverse complement strand
GGGGGGGGGAATCACCGTCTGCTAGACCTTCTGGTCCTCGTGAAGGCAGAGGCAGTCCCAAAGCAACACTGAGCCTTACATCTCTTCCCCATGGATGCCTTTCCTTACTGGGGAACTCCCTTAGACCGAGGGTTCCCCGGAAAGCCAGCTGCCACCGCTCGGGACCTCTTGAGAACATCTAGACTGACCCGCTGAGAAGGCAGTCTTCCAGCGCAGCACTGGGGCAAGGAGAAAATAACTTATGACGAAGCTGGTAGCGCCCGTGCAGTCTAGCACATGAGGAAGAGATCTGGGGTCTCACCGCCTTGGCCCCTCTTATCTGTGGGACCGCCTAGCTCTCCCTATGCTCCGCCACGGCAACGTCTGCAGGTACCAGCCTGAAAATGGGCAAAACCGACAACAGCCCGTACATGTACTCCCTCCATTGTGGCTCCCGCCTTGTGGAGCAGCCTGCCCGAGAGGAGGAGGAGGAGGAGACTGGATTTACACCCCACCCTTCACTACCCGAAGGAGCGGTTTACAATCCCCTTTCCCTTCCCCTCCCCACCCTGTGAGGGAGGTGGGGCTGAGAGAGCTCTCTCTCGAGGACTGCTCTTGAGAGAACAGCTCTGAGAGGACTTGTGACTGACCCAAGGTCACACCAGCAGCTGCATGTGGAGGAGTGGGGGAATCAAGCCCGGTTCTCCCAGATCAGAGCCCGTGCTCCTAACCACTACACCAAACTGGCTCTCAAGGTAAGCTCTCTCCTTCCTAGCTTTCCGCAAACTATGCAAAACCAAACTATTCGAGGGCTTTTCTGCGCAGGTCACGGGGTTGCGCCATACAAAACAGTTGTCCAAGACTGCTTGGATCTCTACTGCTGTGTATTTATTTGGACTTTTAGGCTGCCCTTCCCTGCGAGCGGGGAGGCTTACAACAGAATGAGATAAGAAATCTGTGTTAAGTGAAAGCTGGTAATAAAATACAGTATGGAATCAATTTTTTTTTAAAAAACAGGCTCTTCCAAGGTGGCGAGGAATTTCGACGGAAAATTGCAGCTTCCTGTAGCCTCCCAAGGGGGGGGGGGCAATGCTGGAGAGCCAGTTTGTTGTAGTGGTTAAGTGCGCGGACTCTAATCTGGGAGAACCGGGTTTGATTCCCCACTCCTCCACTTGCACCTGCTGATGTGACCTTGGGTCAGTCACAAGCTTTGGCACAGCTGTCCTTGAAAAAGAGCAGTTTGTGTCAGAGTTCTCTCAGCCCCACCCATCTCACAGGGTGTCTGTTGTGGGGAGGGGAAGGGGAAAGGAGTTTGTAAGCCGCTCCGAGACTCCGAGTGAAGGGCGGGGTATAAATCCAATCTCTTCTTCTTCTTCTTCTTCTTCCCTCTAAGTTGTGGAGTCTTGTGAGCAAAAATTCTACTTAGTGAGCTACTGGCATTAAAGTTGTGAGCGAGAGATTTGGCTACTGCATAAATCAGTTTGCTCTGGAGCCCTCCTTCCTGAGCTAAGACAAAAAAATGTGTGAGCCGGAGACTAAAAAACTGTGAGCTAGCTCACACTAACTCAGCTTAGAGGGAACACTGGGGGGTCAGGTGGGAGAGGAGCCTGAGAGCGCCAGACTGCTTATGGTGCCCGTCGCTGTCTTCAACCAAATGACCGGCGGGACATCTCTGCCTTACAAGCCCTGCAGAAAGGTAATAAATCCCGCAGGGCATGGGCATTCTCCAGCAGAGAGTTACACCCGGTGGGGGGGTCCAGGGCCGAAAAAGCCCTGGCCCCTGGTTGAGGACAGCCGGCTCCCTCTCAAGCCGGGGACCACCAAGAGATTTTTGCGGAATGTGTCGTGTGGATACTTCTGCTGCGCTTCAGTTCCTTCTGGCGGCTCCAGAACTCTAAAATCCCAATTCAATGGTTACTGAATACCCCATTTCGTCGACTGAACCAACTCACTCTTGGTACTCCGCTTTGTGTCTCTGTAAGGCAGGTGGACTAAAAATGACGCAAATAAAAAGGTTTGAAAAATCGTAAAGACACACACCCCCACCGCCGCCTAAGCAGCATCAAACCCCCTCTCGCCTCACCATGATGTTAGGCAGGGTGGCGTAGCGCGGCTCGTTGAGGCGGAGGTCGGCGGTCACGACGGCTGGCAGCTTGAGGCGCACCGTCTCCAGGCCCCCGTCGACCTCCCGTTCCACCTTGAGCCAGTCCCCGTCTACGGTCACTTCGGAGGCGAACGTCCCCTGCAGGAGGGAGAGATGGGCTGCTGGATTAACGGCAGGGCAGGTAACGCTCAATGCGCTGTGAATTAAATATGGAATTGCCCTAGCTGCACACATTTCCGAATTCGGATCAGCTTTGAGAACACAACAGAGGAGGACGAGAGCAGCCCCCCCTCCCCACCTCGCCTGAGCCCGCGGGCTCCTCTGGAACGCTGAGACAAAATGCCACGGAGTGAGGTCATGCGGAACTCGAATGGCAACCCTTCAACATTTCAGGCAAGGAGCTCTGTTTAACAGGAGGCCTTTTCAAACGAACATGCTGTTTTCAAATGTTCTCTCGCGAACACACGGCTCACTTTCAGCCTCGCTGCGAATATTCCTGTGCTGGGGTGGCGGCGGCTGCCGAAACGACTGTTTCAAAAGCACGCACAGCAGATGAGATCTCCAATGACCCATCGGAAACCCTGCCAGGCAAGAGCCCCATCTGGCTTTGCCCACTTTCTAAAAACATGGGGCGGACACTGAGAAAGGTGTCAGAGGATGCCCTCGTGAGCACCAGTCTGGTGTCGTGGTTAGGAGCGTGGACTCGAACCTGGGAGAACTGGGTCTGATTCCCCACTGCTTCACATGCAGCCAGCTGGTGTGACCTTGGGTCAGTCACAAGTTCTCTCAGAGCTGTTCTCTCACGAGCAGTCCTCGAAAGAGCTCTCTCAGCCCCACCTACCTCACAGGGTGCCTGTGGTGGGGAGGGGAAGGGAAAGGAGATGGTAAGCTGGTCAGAGACTCCAAGTGAAGGGTGGGGTATAAATCCAAATCGTCCTCTTCTTCATGTTGGGAACCCTTGCTTAAAAGGCTATTTAATAAACCATGGTGGTGTATGCATGTGCGGATATATTTTTATGTACTAAAATGATTTAGGACCTGAAAGACCTGCGTCAGTAAAAACATCGCCAGCACCAAGCAAGAACCGCCGTGGAAAAAAGCTAAGAAGAAGACCTTGCCGAAAATAGGGGGTGCCTGGGTAAGGAATTCACCTCCCCTGTCTATGTGCCTCTAGGATAGAAAAACTGTACAAACTATGTAAACCGCCCTGAGTCTACGGAAAGGGGCGGTATAGAAATCCAATTTGTAATGTAATGTAATGTAATTTATTTGGTGGGTATACTCAGATTCCTACTTGTATCCATTTAGTGAGGCTTGCTCCCAGGAAACAGCTGTCAATAGGTCTCTTTTCTGACTGCAACACAGCTGGGGTATTTCTGGAGCTACTACCGAGCCCCACTGCGCAGACGAAACAGATGTCCGGCACGGGCAGTACAACTGTGATAAAGTGGCAGGCGTTGTGATGGTCCAGGGGTACCAAAGGGCTGAGGCTACGACCTGCTGGCACTCCAACAGTTTCAAAGAGGCCTATGGCCCCCATTAATGGCTGAAAGCCCCTGGCATCCACTGCAGAGAGGCTGGGGCGGGGGCAGACGCACAGTGCCAAGACCCGGGCAGAGTGCCATCGGAAGGTCCGCGGGCTGCCCCGTCGACGTGATCTTGGAACCGTTTCCCGAGCAGAGGGGTACGAGGCTCCCTCCCTCTCTCCGGAAACTGGGCCACTGCGCGGTAATAAGATTTCGAACGGTCATTTGCCTCCCAGCCGCCCCGGTGTCTCATCTGCACGTTAATTAGGCCGTCGCTAACTGGAACAAAACAGATTGCCGGCGATTGGTTCCGCCCCGAGCGTTCCCGCAACAGCCAGACCAGAGGACTTCTTCCTCTCGATTGAAAAATGAAAAAGAGGAAAGAAAAAAGGAAGATTTCCTTACCGGGGGGTGGGTGGGTGGTGGATCAATCCACTCTCGTTCGGGCGAAAAGAACTATTCCAGGCTGACCACCCCCTTGAACGAGACTTTGGCAATACTCCCTCTAAGCTGTGGAGTCTTGTGAGCAAAACTTCTGCTTTGTGAGCTACTGGCATTAAAGTTGTGAGCGAGCAATTTGGCTGCTGCGTGAATTAGTTTGCTCTGGAGCCATCCCTTCCTGAGCTATGACAAAGATGTGTGAGCCGGAGGCTAACATTCTGTGAGCTAGCTCACACTAACTCAGCTTACAGGGAACACTTAAGTGGGTTTTGGGTCGCAGTTTGGGCACTTGGTCTCTAAAAGGTTTGCCACCACTGGCCTAGAGCCTCCCTGACAAGTGTTCGTCCAGCTGCTGCTTGAAGACTGCCAGGGAGGGGGAGCTCACCACCTCCCGAGGCAGCTGATTCCATACTTATGAAGGAAGGAAAAAAATACTCAGTGGAGGGGCCATGGCTGAATGGCAAAGCATCTGCTTGGCATGCAGAAGGTCCCAGATTCAATCCCCGGCATCTCTCGTTTAAAGGGCCAAGTAGCAGGTAATGTGACAGACTTGAAACTCAGGCGACCTGTGCCAAGCAGGGTAGACAAGACAGACCTTGCCCCACCAAGGTTCTCATTCAGTCAGACATGTACCTACCTACGGTGGGGCTTTGGGAGGCTCCGCCCCCTTTCTTAAAGGCACAGCCCCACAAGAATTTCTCCTCTAAATGCTTTTTTTCGCTTTTGAACGTTTTTTAAAGGTGCGTGCTTCTTTAAGCAAAGCAGGGTGTTGTAGTTGACTAATTCCCATACTGAGCAAGGGGGTTGGAGGAGGCGACCTCTAGGATCTCTTCTAACTCTGTGTCAGGAAACTGGTCTCCTTTAAGAGAGTTTTCCTGCCTAAGTGTTGGCTTTCTTGACTATAGAAGTCATCACCCGCCCACCTGCCGGTTCCTTATCAGAATGGTTGCTTAGGCTGACAGAACTGATTAGGCTGGCAGAAGTGATTAACTTGCACCAGCTGAGAACTGTCATCTAACCGTGGTGGACAGCTTGCAGTTTAGAGAACTATCCTGCTAACAGCTTCCTATCGGCTAAACGGCTTTTCTTTCTGCCGAAACAAAAATTCCCCCCACAAGCCACAAAATCCTGGCTACAGGGCCTGCCCTCGGGTTCATACAGGAACCAAATCTCTCCACCTTCCTCAATGGGCATGACGGCCTGCAGAGGGGAGGGAGCCAGCGGCCAATCAGCTCCGCCGACTTGGCGCCCACCTTCGCCTCACCTCTTGCACGGGCACTCACGTCATACCTGAGGCCAGTCCAGAAACGCAGCTGTCATTTGCCCCGTCTGGTTACAGTCGTCGTCGATGGCCTGGGAAACAAGCAAAGGGTTAGGGCCTGTGTGTCCGTAGGTGGGTGGGGGAATCACGCAGAGGACAAGCACAGCTTGTGAGTCGCTCTCCTGGACCCCAGGGCAGCAGGCCACTCCCAGGCGAGGTGCAGATTCACCACCTGGAGCCTAAACCCCCCTGTGGGCGTTTCTCAGGAATCTCCCAGGATTAAGCCTGAGTTTTCCTCAACAAGCCCGACGAGCCAGCAGGGGCCGCTGTGGAAGCCAGCTAACTGAAGTCCCCCCTCCAAGAAAGAACTGCGCGAAGAGGCATGTGACCGCCCGGAAAAAGACGGAAGGAGAAGCAAGAACATCTGCGGGGGGGGGGGAAGCATTTGGAGGGTATCTGGTAGGGTTCTCATCCCCCTGAATTTGTGGCCATAGTTAGGATTCTAGAAAGTGTGTGCACACACGATACTCTGTAAGCCGCCCAGAGCCCTTTGGGGGTGGGCGGGGTAAAAATCCCATGTAGTAGTAGTAGTAGTAGTAGTAGTAATAATAATAATAATAACAACAGGACGTTTCTCAGGAATCTCCCAGGATTAAGCCTGAGTCTTCCTCAACTTCCCGCACAGCCGAGAGAGTCAAGCTACTGGCTGGAACAGGGCTGTTAGACAGGGTGAGTCAGCCATGGAGCAGGACTCGGTGTCACTCTCAGGAAGCCGGCCTAGGAGCGGGGACACGGATGGCCACTAGGGGGCGTGCGGTCAACTTGCTCCTGCGATGGGGACAAGAGACTTCCGTGTCCCTCGGAACAAACGAGCAGCAGAGCGAGTCGAGAGGGGGCCGTGGCTCAGTGCAAGAGGCTCTGCTTGGCGTGCAGGAGGTCCCAGGTTCAGTCCCTGGCGTCTCCAATTAAAAGGACCAGGCAGTAGGTGATGGGAAAGACCTCTGCCTGATACCCTGGAGAGCCGCTGCCGGTCTGAGTAGGCAATACTGGTCAGTATACGGCCGTTTCATGGGTGTTCGTGTGAGAGTGGCGACCCCTCTTGCCAAATGGCAGCTGTTTCAGGCCCAGAACCTGTCAGATACGGGGAAACTCATGAACCGCGCATAAAGCAGTGGAAGCAGCAAGACAGTCCTTCCAGTCCCCTGCTCCTTTAGAAGAAGACGAGATTGGATTTATACCCCGCCCTTCACTACCCAAAGGAGACTCAGAGCGGAAGAGCCAGTTTGGTGTAGTGGTTAAGTGCGCGGACTCTAATCTGGGAGAACCGGGTTCGATTCCCCACTCCTCCACTTGCACCTGCTGGATGACCTTGGGGGCAAGCCATAGTTCTGTCAGAGCTGTTCCTGAAAGAGCAGTTTGTGTCAGAGCTCTCTCAGCCCCACCTACCTCACAGGATGCCTGTTGTGGGGAGGGGAAGGGAAAGGAGTTTGTAAGCCGCTCTGAGACTCTGAGGGAAGGGCGGGGTAGAAATCCAATCTCTTCTCCTTCTTCTTCTTCCACTCTCCCTTCCCTACAACAGACACCCTGTGAGGTAGGTAGGGCTGAGAGAGCTTTTGAGAGAACTGCTCCTGAGAGAACAGCCCTGAGAGAACTTGTGACTGACCCAAGGTCACACCAGCAGCTGCATGTGGCGGCGTGGGGAATCAAACTCGATTCTCTCAGATAAGAGTCCGCACTCCCAACCTCTACACCAAACTGGCTCTCCCTCCCTTTAGGTCCCCTTGGGCAGGCTGAGTTCATCATGCAGGGCGGCCCACAAAAACCCTTCTGGGATCTCACCAGCCTCTGCCCAGGCACTGAGTTGGCAATCAGCTCCCTGCAAGGAGACCTCCGATCCCGTCAGCCCTGGGCCTGTCCACTAGGCCTCTCCTCTGCCCAAATCTCCCTCCCCTATTGGCAATTCCACTGGATAACGAAGCCGATGAGAGGAGGTACCATCTGGGGATTTATTAACTCTCTTAGCCCGAACGTGGACGACGCACCCACAGAGGATACTGTTTGCCAGTTAGATCCCCCCTGCTCTTCTCAAGAGGGGGCACGTGCTGAAAACCTAACCTTTACTCGCGGACTCTAATCGGTGAGAACCGGGTTTGATTCCCCCACTCCTCCACATGCAGCTGCTGGTGTGACCTTGGGTCAGTCACAAGTTCTCTCAGGGCGGTTCTCACGAGCAGTCCTTGAAAGAGCCCTCTCAGCCCCGCCTACCTCACAGGGTGTCTGTTGTGGGGAGGGGAAGGGAAAGGAGATTGTAAGCCGCTCTGAGACTCCTTTGGGAAGTGAAGGGCCGGATATAAATCCAATCCCCCCCTCCCCCTCCTTCTCCTTCTCCCTTCGGTTCTGGCTGGCAACCACGGGGGCTAGAAACCTGACACTGAAGCGGAGCCCAGCGACTCACAGGGCTCCACTTTCGTGCTGCCTGGCGGTCCTCCGAGCCCCTCCTACCTGGTCTGTCTCACCTGCTTGCCGAGCAGCAGAAGGTCGACGCCCTCCTTCTTGGCCAGCGCAGCGAGGATCTTCGAAACGTGGAAGGGGCTGAGGTGCTCGTAATCGCCGGCGGGGACCTCCACGTGCATCCCCCGGTCGGCCCCCATCGCCAGGGCTGTGCGGATTGTCTCCTGGGGGTGGGGAGCGCAAGAGTTGAAGCGTCAAATCCTGGACCTGGCCGATCTGGGTGCCCCATGGTGAGGCCAGGTACCAGCCCCTTTCTCCCTCGGCAGTGGCTGAAGACCCTCCCCATGCGGGGAAACACCACCCCCCCTCGGTTGTTGCCAGAGGTCATTTTGGGCGGGATCGCAGGGGATCGCAGTTTCCCCGGGTGAGGTACGGGGGGCGGGACACATGACGAAGCCCCGCCCCCTGCTTCCGGCCGCCCCGCTTCCGGCCCTCATTCAGCCAGGAGGAGGCAGGAGAAGAGGGAGGGTAAGTTGCTTCCTCCCTGCCTCTCCCCACCCCTGCCTGCCTGGGGCCAGGGAGGGCCT